>NC_057744.1:23030289-23032335 GCF_004010195.1 Chiloscyllium plagiosum
CCCCGTGTCTGCGTGGGTTTCCTCCGGGTGCTCCGGTTTCCTCCCACAGTCCAAAGATGTGCAGGTCAGGTGAATTGGCCATGTTAAATTGTCCGTAGTGTTAGGTAAGGGGTAAATGTAGTGGGATGGGTGGGTTGCGCTTCGGCGGGTCGGTGTGGACTTGTTGGGCCGAAGGGCCTGTTTCCACACTGTAAAGTAATCTAATCTAATCTAATTTTCAGTTCTGATCTCCAGCATCTGCAGTCCTCACTTTCTCCTATCTCATTAACCAACCAACTGAAGAATTGTTAATAGGCAGTACAGCAGCCTGAATTAGGAAATCGAAATTAGATTAATGCATTCAAACTGGACAAATCCAATATAGAAAATGAAACAAGAAAAAGGAAAAAAGGATCAAATTAAGAGCCAGATATCATAGATAGAATGTTTTTTTTTTAAATGTCTTAGATTTCCCATATGAATAGATTGGTCACTATTGAAAGTTTCTTTTAGCTCTAGATAGGTTGTTTAGCAGTATTTAAGGATTATCACATAATTAAAAAGGTCACTTACGCAGACAGCTTATCTTTCCATGGCAATTGTAGTCTGGATCTATAATGACAGAATAGGTTATAGGTCACCTCTTTCTATACGAATAGGGAGCATGGGCAAGATGCCATTTTTATGTGCTTTACAATGTATTGACACATCTTGGATAGTCATTTCCAGATTTTCATGCTGAGCTATGCATGAGGGCTTTGCTTACAAGAAGGTGTCTGATTTAAAGAGAAATAACTGAGTGCTGTCAGTCCTGTGTTTCACCATTATTATGACAGTAGTGTATGTCCCATTAACCATAGCTCAGGTTCTCAGCAAAATCTACAGCAAAAAAAATAAGGAAATTCTTTGGATGAGAAGTCAAGGGATATTTAAAACTTGTTACAGAAAGTTCAAATTATCATGTAAGATCAAATTATCAAATTATTAGGTTATCATGTTTATTTATATCATGTTTAATCCCCCTGCTTTATGACATTTCAGAATGACTTTAGCTCTTTTAACAGTACATTTAATTGAATACTTTTGAAATACAGCATTTTTCTGTCAGAAAAAGATGCACATGATCTCAGTGAAAATAAAACCATCTCTGTAGTACTTCAGAACCCAAAATAAATGGTTCTGCACATGTGCCAGCATTTCTGTTATCAAAATAACCCTTGTAGCAAGCTAGAAATTCTGCTTCATCATTGTGGCAGCTATTACCTTGCACAAAAATGCTATTATATTACTTTGCATTAATTATCCCTCCCTCAAACCAGTTCTGATCCATGCAATGCGAATCAAAGCATATTGATGTGAAGATTTTCAAGTCTTATTAGTTCCAATGCATAGACGAGGAATTGAATGTTAGACTTCAATCCAACTCTTAGTTGGTAATCGATCTGCAACTCTCTGGCCCACTTAAATATGTTTCAGTTCCTAATCTGCTCTGTCAGGCAGAAAGACAACAGATGCTTGCAATGATTCTGGGAGGGATGGCAGCTTTTCACATTGTACAAGGGCCACAAATCTTCCTTTGTATTGTGAAAGCCTAGCTATTTGCACATGCTAAATTGCCAGGAAAATGAAGCAACAGCCAAAACAGATTTGACAGCAAGCTGATGTAAAGCTGGAAATATGTCGTATCAGTTTGGTGACAATCTGCGTTCAATGGAATAGAGAATGGATAAAAACAAGGGCTGCAGATGCTGGAAACCAGATTCTAGATTAGAGTGGTGCTGGAAAAGCACAGCAGTTCAGGCAGCATCCGAGGAGCAGGAAAATCGACATTTCAGGCAAAAGCCCTTCATCAGGAATTGAGGCAGAGTGCCTGCAGGGTGGAGAGATAAATGAGCGGAGGGTAGGGGTGGAGAGAAAGTAGCATAGAATACAATAGGTGAGTGGGGGTGGGGATGGAGGTGATAGGTCAGAGAGGAGGGTGGAATGGATAGGTGGAAAGGAAGATAGGCAGGTAGGACAGGTCATGGGGACAGTGCTGAGCTGGAAGTTTGGAGCTGGGGTGAGGTG
>NC_057744.1:23032421-23098401 GCF_004010195.1 Chiloscyllium plagiosum
GGTGGATGTGCAGGTAAAACTTTGATGGATGTGGAAGGCTCCTTTGGGGCCTTGGATGGAGGTGAGGGAGCAGGTGTGGGCGCATGTTTTGCAATTCCTGCGATGGCAGGGGAAGATGCCAGGACGGGAGGGTGTGTTGTTGGGGGGCATGGACCTGACCAGGTAGTCACGGAGGGAATGGTCTTTGCGGAAGGCGGAGAGGGGTGGGGAGGGAAATATATCCCTGGTGCTGGGGTCCATTTGGAGGTGGCAGAAATGTCGTCAGATGATTTGGTTTATGCGAAGGCTGGTAGGATGGAAGGTGAGCACCAGGGGGGTTCTGTCCTTGTTACGGTTGGAGGGATGGGGTCTGAGGGCGGAGGTGCGGGATGTGGACGAGATGCATTGGAGGGCATCTTTGATCACGTGGGAAGGGAAATTGTGGTCTCTAAAGAAGGAGTAGAGAATGGCCATTCTTTCAGAGGGACCCCCATCTCTGACCTCAATTTGCTGTTTTCTCATATTGCAATGCACAGCACACATATCCAATACCTATTTGAAAGCAAGTTTCTTTTTGTAATCATTTACACCAGTTAAGACATGCTTTTGAAGTGAAATCTTTTCAGCTTCATTACGATCAGGAGATAGCAATGCAACGTCAATCTCTGGTGACATGTACCGTCCAATAATCTCACCATAGCAATCAGTGCTATAGTCAGTGATTGACAAATAGCCACTTTGAAACTTCTTTTTTCTCTCAGTACAGATGAGGTAACACAAGCAAATTGATTTAAAGATTGAAGCAATTCCTTTGTTTTAAGACTCCTCGCAGCTGAAGAGAGCCTAACCAGTGGCAGGATGAGAACCTTCTGGGTAGAATGTATTTTTTCCCCAATAGCGTGCAATTAATTGTAGTACAATGACTTAATCAAACATATGTCTGAGTCCAACCTTTTGAAAATATTACAGAAATATTTCAGTGAATTGATGCTGGCCTGGAGTACTGTATTTATGTACAACTGCAGTTACATTCTGTAATTTCCCTTTCAAAAATAAACAAGTCAGTAAATCATCATTGTACGAATAAAACTAGTCATCAGAGAGAATCCATTAAAGAATAGTAATAGTAAGAAATGTTTCAGTGTTCATGTTGCTTTAGCATTTTTCAATCTGCTGCAGCTTCTGTTTCCCATGATATCAGTTAAGCGCAACTGCAGAGCTCATAGCTCCATAGTCACTTTAAAACAAAACAAGTTGTGTGATTTTAAATGAGTGTTTGTTACTGCAGAATGAATGGTACCTCAGGGAGGTCTTGCAAGTCCTGGTTGACCATTACGTACTGACAATCAGCCAAAAGGAAGCTGCAAAGGGAAATCAGGTGAGGATCAAGGACATCCTTTTGCCCACGTTTTATCAATGTTTCAGACAGACATTTAAATGGACTTGCAATCCAATCCTCCCACCCAAACAGATGGCTGTTTAAATATATAACTCACTACCCACTCTCATCATTGAGCAATTGTCATTGCTGTGGAGAAACGGTTGGAGCATGCAAATCACATTTTTGTCCTACCTTGTCTGATTTTTGAGAGGTAAAGAGCAGTGATGAATGATTGGTAAAGTTATCAGGAAAGATCCAAAACATGAAACTTTTCATTTATTAAAGCAGCTTTGTGAAGCCAAGGGTAATATTCATCCATCCTTATTGCTGCAAAATCCACCCATCATACTGCCAGCTTTTCATTGATTCCCTTGAGGATTAACCTGCCTTCAACACCCCCCCTAGTCTGTTAGATATGTACTCATTTACCAGTTTTTAAAGATGAGCTCATTGCAAATAGTTAAATTAAGTCCAAATTAAAATACTGCAAGCATAACTTTACCACAAGTCCTTTTCTGAATATTTTTTGTAGACCTTTGCTCTGAAAGACCATCTGTATCCCATCCACTGCACTTTCCTACTTCCTCTTTCTGTAATTCTTTGAAAAGGATTCAGTTGTAGAAGTGAGTCTTTTCCTCAAAGCTTTTCTTTCCAGATTCCCTCCAGTATGGAAACAGGCTCTTCGGCCCATCAAGTCCACACCGACCCTCTGGAGAGTAACCCACCTAGACCCATTCCCCTACCCTATATTTACCCCTGACTATAGGCAATTTAGCACAGCCAATTCACCTAACCTGCACATCTTTGTGATGTGTGGGAGGAAACCCATGCAGACACAGGGAGAATATGCAAACTCCACACAGACAATCGCCCAAGGTGGGAATCGAACCCAGGTCCCTTGTACTGTGCGGCAACAGTGCTAACCACTGGGCCACCATGCCACCCAGATAACAGCTATATCTTTCTAAACCTTTAACTGTTTTACATCCTGAAGTTGTACTTATATTTTTCATTAGAATCTTGGCCCAATTTGGCGAAAGTGTCTCTTTTACATTGGTGAGACCCAACACAGATTGGGTGACCACTTTGCGGAACATCTCCACTCTGTCCATTAGAATGACCCTGGCCAGTTGTTTACCACGTCAATAAACCACCTTGCTCCCATACTAACCTTTCTGTCCTGGGTCTCCCACAGTGTTCTGATGCAGCCGAACACAATCTGGAGGTATCACATTTTCAACTTTGGCACTTCAAAGTCTTTGGGACTCAACATTTAATTCAATGACCTCGGAGCATGGATGTTGATCTTCATTTTTATAACCATCTCCAACCCACCACCACTTAGCCTTCTTTGTGCCATGTTGGCTTTGCTCTCAGCTGAGCTCAGCAATTTTCTTTTTATTCAAATCTACCATTCACATCTATCTTGTATCCTAATCACTTCTCCAACACTCCCTTTTTTCCTTTTGCTTTGGTTACCCTCACCATCTGTTACACCCCCTTCTGTGAAAAGCATAAAACTATCACTTTCCAGCATTTTGCAGTTCTGAACAAGAGTCTTTGGCCTCAGAAAGTTATCTGTATCTGTCTATCTACTGATGCTGCTAGACCTGCTGAGTTTCTCCAACACTCTCTGTTTTTACTGCAATTGAAGTGTTGGAAGAATCCCCTTATTAATTGATCAACATTCAGCTCTTAACTTGAGCGAGATTGGGCCAAGGTTCTAATGGAAAGGATAAGTAGGACTGCAGTAGAAGTAGAACAATTAAAGATTTGGCAAGACGTGGCAGTTAACTGAGGAAAGGAAAGAAAGGTTTTGAGGAAAAAGATACATGGACTCCTTTCTGCAACAGAATTATTTCAAAGGAATCACAGGAAGAGTAAGTGGGAAAGCATAGTGGGTGTGATATAGATGGTCTTTCAGAGCAAGGGACTGCAAAAAAACATTCAGAAAGGGATCTTTTATGTAGGTTTGGTTTCCAGTCACGTAATAAAATGGAACGAAAATGGTTTAATTTCACTTTTACTGATACCAGTATTTTACTTTAGAATTATGTATCTATTTAAATTTCAAACCAGCATGATGAAATTTAGATCCAAGTTCTTTAGCTTACTAATGCGCAACATAAGCACAATGTTACTCCACACCAAATTAGGACAACCACTAACAATTCAAATAAAAAAATTAGGATGTGTTTTGTTCTACAGAGTGGTGAGAAGGTGTAATTCAGTGCTATGAGATTGATGTTGATAATAGTGATGCAGTTAAGGGGAAGCCTGATGATTGAAATAGAAATAAATGAAACCAGTGAGAGAGATAGAGTTAGAGAAAGAGAAGGCTTATGTTGTTTATAAGGGCTGACAGCATCTAGTTGGGCTAAATAGTCGGTTTGTATGTATGGACGTGATGTAATTCTAGATAAGGTAGGAAATCAAATTCAGTATGTTCTGATATTTACAAGCATAGCGCCTGGAGCATTGCTGGTGTGCCATACCAGGTCTGAACCAAGGCTACTTCAAAGTATCAAAGGTCACGGTGATTTATTTTATAATTGAGATTTATACATCTTTTCCTGAATTATTTCAAGTTATGGTTTCACAGGAAAAAACAGCTCTATTGAGGTGACTTTGCAGATCAATCTGATAAACATTAGCCTCCTTGAATAGACATTGGTAAAAGGTCTTCTGCTTTTCAGCTCTTGGCTTTGTTAATTATTCTTGGCTCCAGGATAAAGAGCAGTGTTATCTTTCTTCTCCTTCATTGTTTGATCGTTATTATAAACCCTAGAGGGGGAGGACAAATTAAGATCACACCACTTCCAAAATGTCAGAAAGGAATTGGCATTCACCTCGTGATTACGAGAAACACTTGACCTGTGTGATTTAGTTTGATTTGTACAAGACTCAGAATCAATAAAGAACAATAAAGGTGATAGCATTAATGCCATGTCGCTAAACCAAAATATCAGAAAGGAGCACTAGCACTTGTAAGACTCAGTATTATTGTGGCAATAGAAAAATGACATGTACCATTATTTAATAAGAACTGGTGTCATTTATTTCAGCACAAGGACTTGCGGTTAAGGCTAATAAAAGCTGGAAAGTTTTCTTAATTAATTGTAGGTTACCAATTTATTCAAAGGCACATAAAAGTTGTCCATTTATTTAAATGAAATCTGTTTGGATGCCATGGCATTTTGTTAAATATTTTTCTCATGTTACTTTTGACCTCCTTCACAAGTCGTCTGTGGGTCTGATGCTAAACTATAGTTTGATGCATGTGCCACAACCACCTTTTTGTAAATTGTCCAGTTAGAAATCCTTTATATCATCATTTTAGTGATCTGGTAATCCATGGACACTGACACCTTGAACAAAAGACTTTAGTGGATAGCACCAAGGAGTGCAGTCTGTGGTTCATCTTCTTTATCCAAAATCATTTACCTTTCATTTCCCTTATAAAAATCCTTTAGTTCAACAAAATGTTGGAATTGGACATAACATCTTCTGGCCTGTACTGTGCAAGTCCACAATAAGTGGTACATTGATGCAATTAACCATCAAGGGTAACAAGCTGCCTTTCATTTGAGGCCCTCTGTTGTGTTGCATCTTATAAACTGTCCCACCTTTGATTCACAGAAGTAACGTCCAACCCATGTTTAACATGAAGCAAGTTCAGTTTCAGATTCACTTGTACGTAGCTGATGAGCTGTTTGTGCTCCAAGCAGATGCTTCCAAGCAAGCTGGTCACAGGAGTATGGGAAATTAAGTCACCTCCTACACAGAGCTAATGAATAGGTCAAAAAACAGAATTAATGTTTCGGTTCCAATTACCCTTTTTCAGCGTGGTTCTAACTTTGTTCCCGATTTTCAACATCCATGGTCCTTTGATTTTATGTTTAACCAATAGGTCAAGCAACAGTAGCTGGTATAGTGACAAAAACAGAAATTACAGAGAAAAATTCAGTAGGCCTTGCAATCTCTCTGAAGACAAAGCAGAGTTACTGTTTCAAATTCAGTGACCCTTCATTGAAAGGGGGTAGGTGCAGTCAATTCTAAAGGAGGACCGCACCAGCCAGCAGGGGATTGTGGTAATTCTGATGAAGCCTAAAGGAGCATACTGGATTTTTTGTGGTGTTTTTTTTGTATCCTTCACAATATTTGATTTACTTAAGAGATGCCATCAGTATCTAAGAACGTGACATGTTTATTTACAATGATTTAAAACATCCATTTGACCATAAAGTTGCACCCATGCTGATCCCAGCTCAACTCCTTGAATTTTCTCTGTTCACTCAAGATCTGAGTCAATGCCCAGGCTTAACCAATCAAGCACAGTGAGCATAGATCAGTTACCAAATCAAAACAATCAATTAAACCATTAAATAATATAGAGCATTCCCATGAAGACTACAAAAATATAGTTAAAAGTTTACGAATCACTGCCAACCTACTTATTATTTGGTACAAATGGATGAGTCCTGCATGCTGCTTGCTCTACCCATTTGAACTTCAAAATTGCAACTGGATTCTTTGGCAATTTTCAACTGCAAAGTATATTTTTCCAGTG
The DNA here is from genome assembly GCF_004010195.1 of Chiloscyllium plagiosum. Classification (NCBI taxonomy): domain Eukaryota; kingdom Metazoa; phylum Chordata; class Chondrichthyes; order Orectolobiformes; family Hemiscylliidae; genus Chiloscyllium; species Chiloscyllium plagiosum. Next base: position 23,038,352 of record NC_057744.1, read on the forward strand.
AGAAGCAGATGACTGAAAATCTAAAAATTGACAAAACCACATGAAGGACATGATTTTAAGTGACAACTAATACACCGTTCCACCACCAAGAAAACCTATTGCACTGTGGACCAACCAGCTTATTGAGAGCTCATAGAGAAGTATGGGTTGAGTTTTTCAGCCAGTTACAGGATTCAACACTGGCATTCCGGGTTGCCAGAAATTACTGGCCAAGAGACGATGGCAGCTTTTGGATCCGATGGACTTCTAATGCAGGCCTACTCCTTGGTGAATCCATCAGTGGGAAGACAGTATAGTATTTATACACGTTTTGCATGGCAGGACTCACAGTAGGAGGATGTTTTGGGCACTGTAATCAAGTACAGGGGGAAGGTTTCCAGATCACCCCTCATACGCACATACCCCTCCCCACCTCATTCATGCCTCTGGTTGCACCCATAATGGTAAAATTGGAACCCCCAACCCTTCAACCCGGCAGGTCATCCAGGTTTCCCAATGGGGAAGCTAGACACCTTTCTTGTCAACTGGGAAGGCAGATAGTTGAGCAGATGGCTACTTGTGTTTCTTAGTGGCCATTAATTGAACACTATAGGGCCAAGAAGGTGAGTCAAGGAGTTCACCCAAGGACCTTCCCAAACAGAACTTAATTATTGAGTTAGGTGACTATCTCATCAGGGAAAGTTCACCAAATTATTACCCCTAAAATCTCTCCTGTAGAAAAAGAACCTAAGTAAAACATCCATGTATTAATAGACTCAAAAACAATTCACATTTTTATTTCTAGTATTTTATGAATATGTTACAATATGATTCATTCTGCAATTGTCAGGAAAAATTGCATGATCATTAAAAAAAATTAATACTTTGACTATGTATTCAGATCACACTTTTAGAAATGTTAATAATGCCTGTCAGAGTTTATGATAAAAGGCAATAATTAGCTGATGTAATATTTTACTTTAATGACACATGGTTTTGGAGATTTTTTTTCTCATGCTGTGTGTATCATCTACATAATTTAAAACTTTTGGCATTTTTCAGTGTCGCAAAGTATTTCTACTTAGTACAAAATGTTTTGACCAATCAAATGGAGAGGCAAAGTATTTCTACTTAGTTCAAAATGTTTTGACCAATCAAATGGAGAGGCAAAGTCAAACCCAAAATTAAGAAGTCGTTATATGTTAACAAAGGTTTACTGATGTATCCTGTCCCTGTGTCTAATAACACTGGAGTCAATGAGAATCAAAGGATAAACTCTCCACTGGTTGTTATCATATCTGGCACAAAGGAAGACGTTTGTGGTAGTTGGAGGTCAGTCATCTCTGCTCCATGATATTTCTACAGGTGTTCCTCAAGTTAGTAACCTAGGCCCAACTATCTTCAGCTACCTCATCAACAACCTTCCCTCTACCATACAGTCAGAAGTGGGATGATTGCTGATGATTTCATAATGTTCAGCACCATCCATGACTCATCAAAAGCTATCAATAATGAAATACAGCAAGACCTGACAAATACAAGCAAGAAGAAGCAAGCAATATTTGTGCCACACTACCAGGCAATGACTACCTCCAATAAGAGAGAAACTAACCAGCATTCTTGAGATTCAATGTCATTGCCATTGCAGAAATTTCTACTTACAACATCCTGGGGATTACTATTAACCAGAAACTGAACAGGACCAGCCTTGTACATACTGTGGCTACAAGCAAGTCAGGGACTAGGAATCCTGCAGCAGGTAACACACCTCCTGAAGACCCTTCTATCTAAAAGACACTATTCAGGAATGCAATGGAACACTCTACACTTGCCTGGATGATTGCAGCTCCAACAAAACTCAAGAAGCTTGACACCATCCAGGACAAAGCAGCCTGCTTAATTATAACCACATCCATTAACATTCATCCCTCCATCACCAATCCTCAGTAAAGGCAGTCTGTACCATCTTCAAGATATACTGCAGAAATTTACCAAAGTGCCCAAGAAGCACCTTCCAAACCCACGACCAATACCATCTAGAAGGACAAGATTAGCAGATATGTAGAAACACAATCAGATGAGGTTTTCCTCCAAGCCACTTATTATCCTGGCTTGGAAATACATCATCCTCCCATCAGCAATGCTGAGTTAGTATACTGGAAGTTGCTGACAATAGCAAATAGAAGTGGTTCAAGAAGGCAGCTCACTGTAATCTTATAAAGGAAAACTAAGTGACATCCACATCCCATGAACGAATGAAGAATAATTAGGCATGCGTGTGCACTGGGCCCAAAAAAAGTAAAATGAATCATTTGCTACAAATGCTAAGTGTGGTTCATTTAGAAAACTACTCCTTTAAAAATGAGCAAAGTCAAAACCAAAGTGATTCAAAGTGAAGATGAGGTGAATCAAAAAATAATCCAAAAATCTTAGTTTTAAAAGTGAGCAAAATTTCACATGAAGGGTTTCACGTTGGCCCTGGGAACCAAACACTGGTTGCTAGTGGAAGGTTCACTGACACCAATTTTCCAAATCAGCATGTTATGGCACACCTTTGGAGCAGATAGAACTTGCACCCAGGCCTCCTGGCCCAGAGGTAGGGGCACTATTATTGCTAAACAAGAGCCCCATCAATCTTCCTTCCAAATATGACTATAGATATAAATTACGTGGCTGGATGGTGAGAGATTATATGGAACGTCACACCTACAGGCAAAAAACAAACTTCAAACAACAGCCTTCAAAGGGAGGAATGGGAGAAAAGAGATTGGGTGTGATCTCTTGTGGCTACAAAGATAACAAGGGATTGATGACAGTAAGCCAACCTTACTGATTATGTTCCAAACAGCAGTCAATAGTCCGACGAGGGAAGGGGCCATATTGGACCTGGTATTGGGGAATGAGCCAAGACAGGCGGTAGAAGTTGCGGTGGGGGATTTCTTTGGGAACAGTGACCACAATTCTGAAAGTTTTAGAATACTCATAAACAAAGATGAGTGTGGTCCTAAGGGAAGAGTACTAAACTGGGCCAAGGCCAATTATATCAAAATTAGGCAGGAGCTGGGAAATGTGGATTGGACATAGCTATTTGAAGGGAAGTCCACACTTGATATGTGGGAGGCTTTCAAAGATAGGTTAAAGATAGTACAGGGTAGGCATGTCCCGTTGAAGGCAAAGGATAGGAAGGACAAGATTCGTGAACTATGGATGATAGGAGAAATAGTACAACTAGCCAAGAGGAAAAGGGAAGCGTACATAAGGTCCAGGCAGCTAAGAACAGAATGGGTCCTGGAGGAATATCAGAAGAGTAGGGCCAGTCTTAAACGAGGAATCAAGCGGGCTAAAAGGAGTCATGAAATAGCTTTAGCAAACAGAATTAAGGAGAATCCCAAAGACTTTTATTCTTATGTAAGAAGCAAGTGGGTAACTAGAGAAAGGATTGATCCACTAAAGGATAATGAAGGAAGGTTATGTGTCAAACCTGAGAGAATGGGTGAGATTCTGAATGATTACTTTGTATCAGTGTTCATTGAGGAGAGGAACATGATGAATGTTGAGATTAGAGATAGAAGTTTGATTAGTAGTCTGGATCACGTTGACATAAGTAGGGAAGACGTGATGGCAAGGCTAGAGGTTATTAAGATGGACAAATCCCCAGCCCAGGTTGCTGAGGGAGGTGAGAGAGGAAATAGCTGGGGCCCTAACAAATATCTTTGTGGCATCCTTAAACACAGGTGAGGTGCCGGAGGAATAGAAGGTTGCTCATGTTGTCCTCCTGTACAAGAAGGGTAGTACGGATATTCCGGGTAACTACAGACCAGTGAGCCTGACGTCATTGATGGGAAAGTTGCTAGAGAAGGTACTGAGGGATAAGATCTATTTATATTTAGAAAAGAATGGGCTTATCAGTGATAGGCAACATGGTTTTGTGCGGGGTAGATCATGCCTTACCAACTTAATCGAGCTCTTTGAGGAAGTGACCAAGTTGATAGATGAAGGAAGGGCTGTTGATGTCATATACATGGACTTTAGTAAGGCGTTTGATAAGGTTCCCTATCGTAAACTAATAGAGAAGTGAAGTCACATGGTGGATAAGTGGATAAAGAACTGGTTGACCAAAAGAAGACAGTGCGTAGTAATTGAAGGGAGTTTCTCGAAATGGAGAAAGGTGACCAGTGGTGTTCTACAGGGATCAGTGTTGGGGCCACTATTGTTTGTCATATAAATAAATGATCTGGAAGAGGGCACTGTTAGTATGGTCAGCAAGTTTGCGGATAACACGAAGATTGGTGGAGTAGCAGAAAGCATAGAGGACTGTCAAAGAATACAGGAGAATATAGATAGACCGGAGAGTTGGGCGGAAAAGTGGCAGATGGTTTTCAATCCAGGAAAATGTGAGGCGATGCATTTAGGCAAGTCTAATTCTAGAGCGAATTATACAATGAATGGAAGAGCCTTGGGAAAAGTTGACGAGCAGAGAGATGTGGTAGTGCAGGCCCATTGTACCCTGAAGGCATCTGCATAGGTGGATAGAGTGGTCAAGAAGGCATATGGTATGCTTGCCTTCATTGCACAGGGTATTGAATATAAAAGCTGGCAGGTCATGTTAAAATTGTACAAGACATTGGTTCAGCCGCATTTAGAATACTCTGTACAGTTCTGGTTACCACATTACCAAAAGGATGTGGATGCTTTGGAGAGGGTGCAGAGAAGGTTTATGAGGATGTTGCCTGGTTTGGAAGGTGCTAGCTATGAAGAGATGCAGTCTCTTGAGCAGGTTAGGTTTGTTTTCATTAGAAAAAAGGAGATTGGGAGGGGACCTGATTGAGGTCTACAAAATCATGAAGTGTATAGACAGGCTAGACAGAGATAAGTTTTTTCCCAGGGTAAAGGACTTAATAAGGAGATCACACTTTCAAGGTGAGAGGTGAAAAGTTTAAGAGAGATACACGCGGCAATTACTTTACACAGAGGGTGGTGGGTGTCTGAAATGCGTTGCCAGCAGAGGTGGTAGAGCCAGGCACGGTAGATTCATTTAAGACGCACCTGGACAGATGCATGAGTAGGTGGGGAGCAGAGGGATACCGATGCTTAGGAATTGGGCGACAGGTTTAGACAGTAGATTTGGATCAGCTCAGGCTTGAAGGGTCGAAGGGCCTGTTCCTGGGCAGTAAATTTTCTTTGTTGGTTCTTTGTAGCACACATCTTGTGTTGTTAGAATCTTGTATATTTTGCTCTCAGTCAAGAGGACCAATTTTCCCGCTTCCACACTTCCATTTACACCTTTTTACACCTCTGTTTCTCATTTACCACAATGAGAAACGCTACCGTCCTTTGCACTGGGTTCTACACTCTCAGGTCCCCTAGCTTCTCCTTCTCTATCAAAAATATGAAAAGCATTATTTTTCAATCCCTTTCAGTTCTGAAAAAGAATTATATCAGACTTGAAATGTTAACTGGGTGTGTCTCTCCATAGATGCTGCCAGACTACTGCGTTTCTCCAGCATTTTCTGTGTTTGTTTCAGATTTTGTGTCTTTCTTCCTTTGAATAATTCACAAATAAAAAGGTTAAAATGTCAATTTCAACTCTACTGAATTGTGCGAATGATATTAAACATTCTCGTGTGTACCAGCCTACATCTGAGTATTAGTATGCTGCAAAGGTCACAGTCAAAGGATTATTTCCCTGGTCACCCTTAGGTTGCAAGCAAAGAACCTCCTCACTCTGAGTGCTGCAAACCAATTAAAAAGGGTGAGGCAGACAATATAAGGAGACTGTCTAATTCTGAATGCTGGAATTCAATCGCAGTCATAAAGAATCAAAACTATAGAATTTCAACCAATATCAATGCAATGAGCAACATTCATAGAATCCCAATGTGTGGAAACAGGCCATTTGGCCCAACAAGTCCACACCAACCTTTGAAGAGTAACCCACCAAGACCCATTCTGCTACCTTATTACTCTACATTACCCTTGACTAATGCACCTAACGTACACATCCCTGAATATTATGGGCAACTTAGCATGGCCAATTCACCTAAGCTGCACATCTTTGGATTATGGGAGGAAACCAGAGTATACTCATGCAGATGCAAGGGAAACATGTAAACTCCACACATACAGTCACCCAAGGCTGGAATTGAACCATTGGTCTCTGGTGCTGTAAGAGCTGATCCATTGTCTGGATCAGCTGCCTGCTCTTCATAAACATTTCAGAAACTGATCTGTATATCTGATTTACTTTTTGTAATTGCTGCTTACTTGTAGTCTATATGTGTATTTGTTAGTTTTGTATTTGTCATGAGTTATAATTAATAAACTCACACTTTTTGTTAATTCAGGAAAGCCGGGATAAATTGACTCCTTTTAAAACCTAAGTTTATTTGGATTGGAAAGAAAGGTACCCACAAGGGATGAGATCCTTTTTTAGTTTACATTGTTGCAAACAACTGAAAGGGTAGTAAATAAAGACAGGAAATCAGTGCACCTCTCCTCACCCAAGGAACTTGACATTTTGGGGTATAACATCTGGAGTTGAATTGAATTGGGGATCCTTGCTAGGATCTGGTTATAACAATATTTAATATTCAATGATTCATTAATATTGAAGTAATATACTCCATATTTTAAAAAAACAATGAGGCTTCCCTGACGTCATGCAGGAAATATACCTCAAGCAGAAGCATTAGTGGGACTCATCCTTGTGCAGACTCTCCAGAGGAAAGTTTATAAACTGGTTGGACAGCAATCAATGAAAATTTGATACCTGTTGCCAGCAATGGAGCAGAGGTTTACTTGCACCACCGCAATCCAATTGCTTTTAAAAGGAGTTATCTTAAATAGTAATGGCAGGCATGCAACATAATTAGATCTTGGTACAGCATAAAAAAGGACACTTTCAAGCTTTGCAGTAGGTATCAGAAGTCAATACCAGTGTACTGAAGCAAGTGAAAGTTTCAGAAAATTAACTATCACTTCACAAAGGATTTTTAGATTAGGGAGAAGAAAAATAAACGTTTGGGAAAGTATTATAAAAAGTGTGGTGAGATGAAACATTACAAAAATCTCCATCACTCTCAACACACAGGTGTAAGATAATGAGGGAATGGACAGGAGTGGGGACCTCAAGGGAATCTTTGGTATAGTGCCTTGAATTGAAAAATCATTCACAATGAACAAACAAATAATTATCCTGGCATGACCAGTGACCACAAATTAACTGCTGAAGGATTTCCTTTCATGAGGGCAACATACTAAAATTCCAACGAATGATGCACTCATCATGTTAAATGAAATTTCAGACTGTTGCCATAGTCGCATTGAAAAGTGAGAAGGACACATTTATCACATGGTGTGAAGATTGCCATGTCCATTTGCCAGCCTTTCTTCAAGAAGGCAGCCACCCACTTCCTGGCTTCTAGCGTTGCTGTAAAAACTGCTCTTCAACAAGGCTTGTTTTTTGTTTTAACCAATAAAAAAGAAAAAGCATGTCTGATTCTTAAAAAGAAAGCATTTTGTTCATGAGAGCTGAACATTTTTGGAAAAGTAGGCATTTACCACCCAAAAGAAGGCAATGGTGAAGATTTCCTGAATGCAGCAGAGTTGCTTGCTTGGCCATTTCAGGTATGAGTCATTGCTGATCTGGATTCATATATACTGGCCAGATCAGGGAAGGACAGAATTATTTCTTCCCTCATGATATTAACAATCCAAATGTGATTTTACAATCATTTCATGACTGTTATTACCAACACAAGTTTTTTATTCCAGATTCATTTATTTAACTGCGTTTAAATTCTCTAACTGTCAAAAGTGAGATGATGAACACATATCTCAAGTCATTAGGCAAATCTTATAGATTTTGAATCCAATAAGATTAATACTAATGAATCACAGAATGACATAGCACAATACTGAACAGCAACATGTCTACCCCCATTGACTAATGACTGCTGACAGCCACGATAGGCTTCATGTCTGTGCTAAAACACTGGTCAAGATAAAAATACTGTAAACTTTATCTGCAGCAGAGTACCAAAAGGCAAAGTAAGGCAGGAATGGTGTGAGGACCAACGTGGGTGCAAAGTGAACGAGTGCTAAGTGAGAGAGCTTAAGTAGCACTGAGATGCAGCCTGGTCCACACTAAGAGCTGGGTGCCTGCCCCTATATCCTGACATTTCTAATTAAAGACACCAGTTCACTCCAAAGTGCAGCACTGAAACACAGAATGATACAGCAAGTGGATCACAAATATACCAGGGCGATGTGGTGGCATCATCCTGCTTGAACTGCTGTCCTCTTCCAGCACCACTAATCCAGAATCTGGTTTCCAGCATCTGCAGTCATTGTTTTTACCGAGTTTCAAGTAACTGTCTAGTTTCAATCCAATGGAGGGGAGGCTGGGAAACTGGATATTAATGAGGCAAGCTTAGGGAATAATGAGATGTTAAAAGATGCTATTACATGCAAATACTCCTCACTGCTCATGGATGAGAAAGTCGTCTCACCGTTGAACACATAATTGGAAAATGGGATATTTTCCTCTCAATGTCAAGATTTTCCTCATTGGCCATCTCATGATTTTCCAAACTTTCTTGCCATGGCCCAGATTGTTCAGAAACTTGGAAGAGTAGGAGTTGGGAAGTCAAGTTGAGATTGTATAGGACATTGCTGAGGCCACTTCTGGAATACTGTGTCCACTTTGGGATGCCTAGTTATGGGATGGATGTTGTCAAGCTGGAGAAGGTTCAGAAGAAATTTAACAGGATGTTGCCAGGGTATGGAATATCTGATTTGTAAAGAAAGACTTGATAGGCTGGGACTTCTATCACTGGAGCCTGGAGGTTGAGAGGCGACCTTATAGAAGTTTATAAAATAATGACACGTACAAGTAGAGTTAATGGTAGATGTCTTTCCCCTAGGATGGGGAGTTTCAAGACGAGGGGGCACATTTTTAAGGTGAGAGGAGAGAGATTCTAAAAAGACCCATAAGAGGCAATTTTTTTTTACAGAGGGTGGTTCTCTTGTGAAAGGAACTTTCTGAGGATGTGGTGGATGCAGATACAATGAGGACGTAGTGGATGCAGATACAATGAGAATGTTTAGAAATATTTGGATAGATACATGAACAGGAAAGTTCGGGAGAGATATGGGCCAGGAGCAGGCAGGGGCGACTAGTTTAGTTTGGGATTATATTCAGCATGGACTCATTTGATCGTAGGGTCTGCTTCTGCGCTGCATGGCTCGATGACTCTATTGTGTTTCTCATCAAAGGAAGAACAAGAAAAAATGCCTTTCTTGGATTTTAATGTGCTTTTATTTTGTTTCATTCTCATAAACATACAACACTCATCTTAATGACATTGTCTTCCTTGGGCGATAACGTTCAGGATATGTTCTGAGTTTTGACAAATTTAATATGTTGGAATAATTTGTTTTCGTGACTGTTTAAAAATGTTAAATTATGTTTTTTACTGTGACATCAACTGTTAATATCAACAACTTTTAATTCTTAATTCTAAATATTTCTTGAAGTGTTTAATCAGTTCATGAAATGATAGTATAGCTTTAGATATATGTCACAAAACACACATTACCTGTGTGCAAATTAAGTTTTTAATTTTGTTTCTTCAATTCAAGGACTTATTGTCAGTACTTACAAAGCCATGTTGGTTAGCAATGTAGGCAGTCAGTGATCATTTGATTCAATACTACTACCAAATTGAAAAAGACAGAAACAAAATAATTTAGTGAGAATGGACCATTGAGACTCTTCAGTACAAAATAGGCATCGAATAAAACATGGGCCTTGGCCACAGTAAACCAATTAAGATCCAAAAATATACTGTCACTCTACCTTATTGAAAGACTGCTTAGAAATTAAAGAGAGAACGAGAGAGTCTAATTAAAACTTAGGATATTCTCGAATAGACATCCAATCTTCCTAAAGAGACCTTTGGCTAAATAAACCAGCCTGATCTTTGCCTAGTTGAAGCTTCTGATCCAATAAAGCTTCGTAAATATCATGTCTACCTCATGGCCTTGTGCAAAGTGATTTACGTGCGCAGTAATCTACAACCATATCATCCATTTCTTAAATATGGTTAAATAATGTCCTTCTGGGTCAGAGGCTGGGGGCTGAATGCTAACATTTGGGATTGAAATAGGGGTGGCAGGCACAAGTTCAAATGTTGAAAGATTTAGATACAAGTACTTTTTATGGATTTAAAGACCATAAGCCCACAAGACATAGGAGCAGAAATTAGGCCATTCAGCCCATCAGGTCTGCTCTGCAATTCAGTCATGGCCAATAAGTTTCTCAACCTCATTCTCCCACTTTCTCACCGTATTCCTTGATCCCTTGATTCTCAAGAACCTATCTATCTCAGTCTTAAATATACTCAATGGCCTGGCCTCCACAGCTTTCTGTGGCAATGAATTCTATAGATTCACCATTCTCTTGGTGAAGAAGATTCTCTTTACATCTGTTCTAAAAGGTCTTTCCTTTACTTTAAGGCTGTGCCCTCGGGTCCTGATCTGTCCTACTAATGGAAACATCTTCCCAACATCTACTCTTGTACAGGCCATTCAGAATTTATTATGTTTCAATTAGATTCCCCCCTCAACATTCTAAATTCCAACGAGTATAAATCCAGAATCCTCAAGCATTCCTCATGTGTTAAGCTTTTCATTCCTGGGTCCATTCTTGTGAATCTCCTCTGAATATGCTTCAGGGCCAGTACATCTTTCCTGAGATATAAAGCCCCAAACTGTGCACCATACTCCAACTGTGGCCTGACCAGAACCTTATAGAGTCTCAGAAGTACATCCCTGCTTTGATATTCAAGTCCTCTCAAAATAAATGCCATTATTGCATTTGCATTCCTAATTACTGACTTAATCTGCAAGTTTACCTTGAGAGAATCCTGGACTATAACTCCCAAGTCTCTTTGCACTTCAGACTTCTGAATTTTCTCCTCATTTAGAACATAGTTCATGCCTCTATTCTTCCTACCAAAGTACATGACCTTACACTTTCCCACATTGCACTCCATCTGCCACTTTTTTGCTTACTCTCCTAACCTGTCCAAATCCTTCTACAGCCTCCCCACCTTCTCAATTCTACCTGTCCCTCTACCTATTGATGATACCTTTGTATTGACCGCAAACTTAGCCAGAATGCCCTCAGCTCCTTCATTCAGATCATTGATGTATAAAGTGAAGAGTTGTAATCCCAAAACTGAGCTTTGCGGAACACCACTTGTCACTGGCTGCCATCCTGAGAAGGATCCTTCTCTCCCCACTCTCTGCTTACTGCCAGACAGCCAAGTTCTATCCATACTAGCACCTCACCTCTAACACCATGGGCCCTTATCTTACTCAGTAGCCTCCTGTGTGGCAACTTGTCAAAGGCCTTCTTGACGTCCAGGTAGATAACATCCATTAACTCTCCTTGGTCTAACCTGCTCGTTACTCGCTTAAATAATACTAGCAGATTTGTCAGGCATAACCTTCCCTTGATGAACCATGCTGACTTTTTCTATTTTATCATACACTTCCAAGTATTCAGAAATCTTCACAATGGATGCCAGGATATTACTCACGACCAAGCTTAGGCTAATCATTCTGTAATTTTCCATCTTTTGCCTTACTCCCTTTTTAAACAGGGTGACACATTTGCAAACTTTCAGTCCTCTGGGACCCTCCCTGACCCTAGAGATTCCTAAAAGATCACCACTAATGCCCCACTATCACTTCAGCTATCTCCCTTAGAACTCTGGGCTGTAGAGCATCTGGTCCAAGTAATTTATCCACCTGCAGGCCATTCAGTTATCCTAGCACCTTCTCCCTGGTGATGGCAACCATACTCAGCTCTGCCCCTTCACTTACTTGAACCTTCAGAGGATGGTAGATGGGGTTCAAATCAATGTGTTTATTGATGGAGTTCCAGTTAGAATACTAGACCTTTAGGAATTCCTGTGCATGTCTCTGTTTAGCCTGCCCTACGATGTATGTGTTCACCCCATCAAAGTGGTGTCCTTCTTTGTCTGTATGTAAGGATATTAGTGATAGTGGGTCATGTCTTTTGGCGGATAGTTGGTCTTCATGTATCCTGGTGGCTAATTTTCCGCCTGTTTGATGTAGTGTTTGAAACAGTCCTTGCATATTATTTTGTAATTGACATTCATTTTGCTGGTTATTTGTTAGGATCCTTTAGGTTCATTAGCTGCTATTTAAGAGTCTTGGTAGGTTTGTGGGCTACCATGATGCCAAGGGGTCTGAGTAGTCTGGAAGTCATTTCAGAGATGTCTCTGATGTAAGGCAATGTGACTAGTAAAGAAACTCTTACAGTCTTCCTTTATATTACTGGCGAGTTTACCCTCATATTTAATCTTCTGCCTCCTTCTTTTGTTGTCCTCTGTTGGCCTTTGTAAGCTTCTCAATCCCCTGGTTTCCCACTGCCCTTTGCCACATTATAGAACATAGAAAATAGAACATAGAACAGTACAGCAATGTACAGGCCCTTCGGCCCTCGATATACTGTCGACCTTTTATCCTACTCTCAGATCAAACTGAACTACGTACCCTTCATTTTACAATTATCTATGCGCCTGTCCAAGAGTCACTTAAATGCTCCTAATGTATCTGCCTCTGCTACCACCGCTGGCAGTGTTTTCCACCCACCCACCATTCTCTGTATAAAGAAACTACCTCTGACATCTCCCCTAAACGTTCCTCCAATCACCCTAAAATTATGCCCCCTCATTGTAGCCATTTCTACCCTGGGAAAACATCTCTGGCTATTTACTCTATCCAATGCCTCTTATCATCTTGTTCACCTCTATCAAGTCATTTCTCATCCTTTTTCACTCCAATGAGAAAGCTCTAGCTATGGCTCAGTGGTTAGCACTGCTGCCTCACAGCATCAGGGTCCCAGGTACAATACTAGCCTCGGACGACTGTCTGTGTGGAGTTTGCACATTCTCTCCGTGTCTGCATGGGTTTCCTCTAGGTGGTGTAGTTTCTTCCCACAGTCCAAAGATGCGCAGGTCAGGTGAATTGGCCATGCTAAATTGCCCATTGTTAGTTGCATTAGTCAGAGGAAATGAGTCTGGGTGGGTTACTCTTCGGAGGGTTGGTGTGGATCGGTTGGGCCGAAGGGCCTGTTTCCACGCTTTAGGGAATCCAAAATCTAAAAGAAAATCCATCAACCTTGCTTCATAAGACATGCCCTCCAGTCCAGGCAACATCCTGGTAAATCTCCTCTGCACACTCTCAAAAGCTTCCACATCCTTTCTTTAATGAGGCAACCAGAATTGAACACAATACTCCAAGTGTGACCTAACCAGGACTTTATAGAGCTGGTGCATAACCTCACAGCTCTTAAACTCAGTCCCCCTGCTAATGAAAGCCAACACACCATAAGCCTTCTTAACAACCCTATAAACTTGGGTGGCAACTTTGAGGGATTAATGGACATGGACCCCAAGATCCCTCTGTTCCACACTGCCATGAATCCTGCTTTTAGCCGTGTATTCTCCATTCAAATTCAACCTTCCAAAATGAATGATTTCACACTTTTCTAGGGTGAACTCCATCTGCCACTTAAAAGCCTAATTCTACATCCTGGCAATGTCCTGTTGTAACCTACAATAGCTCTCCACATTATCTGCCACTCTACCAACCTTTATGTCATCGGCAAACTTACTAACCTACCCTTCCACTTTCTCATCCAAGTAATTTATAAAAATCACAAAGATCAGAGGTCCCAGAACAGATCCCTATGGAACACCACTGGTCACAGAGCTCCAGGCTGAATACTTTCCATCTACTACCACCTTCTGTATCCAGACAGCCAATTTTCCCTGTAGCCCATGCCTCCTTACTTTTTGAATGAGCCTATTATGTGGAACCTTCTTAAACACCTTGCTAAAATCCATACACACCACATCCACTGCTCTACCTTCATCAATGCATTTTGCCACATCCTCAAAGAATTCAATAAGGCTTTTGAGGCTTGACCTGCCCCCACAATGCAATGCTGACTATCTCTAATCAAACTATGCTTTTCCAAGTAATAAATGCTGTCTCTCAGAATCCCCTCCAATAATTTGTCCACAGCAGATGTACGAGTGACTGGTCCATAATTCCCAGGATTATCCCTACTCCCTTTCTTGAATAAGGAAATATCATTTGCCACCCTCCAATCATGTGGCACTACTCCAGTGGACAGTGAGGACACAAAGATCATCGCCAAAGGTGCAGCAACCTTTTCCCTCACTACCTGTAGTTACCTTGGATATATCCCATCTGGCCCAGGGGACTTATCTATCTTTATGTTTTTCAAAATTTTCAGCACTTCCTCCTACTTAACATCAACCTGTTTGAGCATATCAGTGTCTTTCACGCTGTCCTCACAACGTCAAGGTCCCTCTCAGTGGTGAATAGTGTAGCAAAGTATTCATTGAGGGCCTCCCATATCTCCTCTGACTCCAGTTCCCTCTACTATCCCTGACTGGCTCTATCCTCACTCTGGCCATCCTTTTGTTCCTCACATTAGTGTAGAATGCCTTAAGTTTTTCCTTAATCCTTAATCCTGCTTGCTAAAGCTTTTTCATGCCATCTTCTAGCTCTCCTAAACCCATTTTTCAGCTCCTTCCTGGCTACCTTGAAACCCTCCAGAACCCTGTGTGATCTTTACTTCCTCAACCTTGTGGGCGGCACGGTGGCATAGCGGTTAGCACTGCTGCCTCACAGCACCTGAGACCCGGGTTCAATTCCCGCCTCAGGCGACTGACTGTGTGGAGTTTGCACGTTCTCCCCTTGTCTGCGTGTGTTTCCTCCGGGTGCTCCGGTTTCCTCCCACAGTCACAAAGATGTGCAGGTCAGGTGAATTGGCCATGCTAAATTGCCCGTAGTGTTAGGTAAGGGGTAAATGTAGGGGTCTGGGTGGGTTGCGCTTCGGCGGGTCGGTGTGGACTTGTCGGGCCTGTTTCCACACTGTAATGTAATCTAATCTAACCTTAAGTAAGCTCCCTTCTTCCTCTTGACTAGACATTCTACATCCCTTGTCACTTCCTTCACCCTTCCATCCCTTACCTCAGTGAGACAAACCTATCCAGCACTATCAGTAACTGCTCCCTAAACAACCTCCACATTTCTGATGTGCATTTCCCTGAGAATATCTGTTCCCAATTGAGGTCCCCCAGCTCCTGTCTTATAGCATTTTAATTTCCCCCTCCACTAATTAAATACTTTCTCATACCATCTGCTCCTATCCCTCTCCATGAGTAAAGGTCAGGGAGTTGTGATCACTATCATTGAAATGCTCTCCCACCAAGAGATCTGACATCTGGCCTGGTTCATTGCCAAGCACCAAATCCTCTAGGCCTCCCCTCTAGTCAGCCTATCCACATTATATGCTTTCTCTTTTGCTTTTTAAACTATATTTGACTTCCCTTGTCAGCCATAGTTGCCTCATCCTCCCTGTACCCTCTACTTTTTCTCATGATGAATCTCTCCTCTGCCTCCTGAATTACTCCCAGAGACTCCTACCATTGCTATTTTACTGCCTTTCCTGCTAGGCTCCTCTTCCAGTCAATTCTTCCCAGCTCCTCTCTCATGCTTCTGTACTTGCCTTTTTCAGCTGTAATACCATCACCTCTGATTCTGTCTTCTCCCTTTTGAATTGCAGAGTAAACTCAATCATATTATGATCATTGCCTCCTAAAAGATCCTTTACTTTAAGTT
Organism: Chiloscyllium plagiosum; assembly: GCF_004010195.1. Classification (NCBI taxonomy): domain Eukaryota; kingdom Metazoa; phylum Chordata; class Chondrichthyes; order Orectolobiformes; family Hemiscylliidae; genus Chiloscyllium; species Chiloscyllium plagiosum. Next base: position 23,054,084 of record NC_057744.1, read on the forward strand.
CCATTATCAATTCTGCCTCATTGCACAACACTAAATTCAGTATTGCCTGTTCTCAGGTGAGCTATACCACAAGCTGCTCCAAAAAGCCATCGTGGGGACATTCCACAAATTCTTTTTCTTGAAACCTACTACTAACCTGATTTTTTCCCAGTCCACTGACTGTGGGATGCTTTATCCAAGGGGCTAGGAATGGGCACAGTGCATTTAGAATTGGGCCAGATATCTTGACTATGAAACACTGCTCACCTGAATGAGTCCATGCTATCTGACACTGACTATCAGGCTGGCTATCGGCCCCCATAAAACCAGGCTCCTCCTCTTCCTACTGTAAATGAGCAGAGTTCTCTTTACTTTCCTCCCCCAAAAGCTTCACTTCTCTCTGCTACAGTCAGTTGTCCAAGGCCAAACAGGTCTTTCTCATTCTGAACAGAACAGTATAAATTGAAGAGCTCCCCAGGTCTATCCAGATACATTAATTGTATCCCAATGGCTTACTCAGTGCTCATGTGGTTCCCCTTGTACCTTCCATGTGTATCATGTTAAATTCCTGACAGTGTAATCAAGTACTGTACATTCTTAGAGGATAACTACTGACCCCAAGACTCTTGTGGTGCAGGACCGAGTATCCTAATCTCTGAACCAGATCATCAGGGTTCAAATCCCACCTTCCTGGAGGTAAGTCATAACATCTTTGAAGAGGTTATTAAGAACCCCTGACTCCATAAAGGCATTTGTTGACTTAACATGGAGTTACAGGTACTTGTGAGAATCTTGACTCATGCAAGATGAAGATTTCACAGCTGTAGCTGCCTGTACATACACTCGCGATAATCATTCAGTGGTTACACCCAATTGAATATTAGCACAGCACATCATTTGATGAATATTGGTTGATCTTAGTGTGTTATGACTGTCACATGACTGTGGCTTCCTGAACATGTAGGAATGTAGCTCGAGCAACAATTTGATGTGACCTCTCATTCTAACTAACCTCAGCAATAACAAATTGGGTGTAATTGGGTGGCCATGGCATGGGGTACCTGAAGGATTCACTGCTAGGCAGGAATTTGCCAATGTGACCATCAGATTCCTGGAAAGAGCTGGAGCCAAAGAATCTCAGGGCTCTGGTGATCATGACCAGCATTCAAAGTATGTGCCCACCTGATAGATATAGTTCCTAAGAGTAAAGGGATCAAAGGGGAGCCAGTGGGAACAGGGTACTGGGTTGGATGGTCAGCCATGATTTTATTTAATGGGGGAGGAGGCTCATAGGGCCGAAAGGCCAATTTTTGTTCCTTTATTTTTGTGATCCATTCTGCAGCTGGACATGTCCCAAAAGTCTGCAAATGTCAGCAATAGGCTCTTCTGTAATTTAAGCCTCCTGACACATTTCTGCTCAGTCATGTCCAGAAAGTTAATCCTCTGCCTCTGTGCTCAATGGCGAGGATATTGTCTCCTGTCATTCTGTGCTCATCGCCCCCATCGGTGGTCATAGAGCAGGTGGTTATAGAGAAGGCTGCTGCTGCTGCTCTTGTTGTTGTTGTCGTGGTTCCTCTTTCTCCTTGTCAGTGAGCTGCATAAGAAGGCTGAAAGCTGGGAAGTTCAGATCAAAGTCAGAAAAGGTCTGGCTTCCACTTGCAAATCTCTTCCAAAACAGCAAAAATGCATTTTCTAAACAGAGAGGATACACATGTAAGTCTTTCTCCTTTGCAAAGAAACATCTGTCCGACCTCGTTAAGGGTTTTCCATCCTAGTAATTGCTCAATCCTACCAAATCCAACTATTCCCTTGCTTTAGTCAAACTTATGTGTGCAAGTAGCTTGTATTGGCAGCAAAAGCTCAAATCCAAGGTTAAATATTCAGCCAATTGACTTGCAATATGCTGTTAATCACATACCCACATGTCTCACTCCACATGTTATAAGAAACATAGAAACTTAAGGCCCCGCTTTATGGACTATTGCCAGTTTCTTAATTACTGGCCCTTTTTCCTTCTTTAATTTTATGCATGTGTCTATCTAGTAGCTTAAAATTCAAATCCATGGTATTGAGTGTGAAAAATGAAATTGTATACGTCCTTTTATAGTTTCTACTCAAGTGCCACCTGGTACTGAATGGACTTATTATATTTTCACATCAGTTATTTCCAGCTGTATTAGGACATAGTCTCCCTTATACAAATTAGATCCATTTAACTTAGCCTCTGCTATTGTTCCCTACACTGGAAAGTCTTTGTCTGCATTCTCTGTAAATCTTTGACTTAATCCGGATAAATGGAAGGATATTACCTATCAAATGCACAATCACTTTCTTCTTGTCCCTGAATTTGGAATACCAATACAGGAGTGATCTCACTAAATCTGTTTTCAATCCTTTACAGATGGATTAAGAAAGAACTTTTGGTGAATTTACCTGAGTCCACTCCAAAGCCAGAAATTAATATCTCCACAAAGAGTCCGTTGAACCTCTGTAATGAGGAGAGATTTCATCAACCATATTATTTTTGTGCAAAATGTGGTAAAATTTAACTTGAGGAGTATATCCTGTGGTTCAGGCCTGTGATTACTTTGCTCTTGATCTCAGCTTGCTGAGTCCCTCAAACAAGTGAGTCATTATAATTCCTTTCAAACTGCTTTAGTTCCCGTTTTTGTTGGAACTGCTACATTAAAATTCCTGTTTTAAAAAAATCCCACTCTAGAAAAATCAACAATGAAACCAAAAGAGAAAATGCTGGAAAATCTCAGCAGGTCTGACAGCATCTGTATGGAGAGAAAAGAGCTAACATTTCGAGTCTAACTGACTCTTTGTCAAAGCTAAATAAAGGGAGAAATAGGGAGGTGTTTATACCAGGCTGAGAGAAGGTGAGTTATGGCTTCAAAAGCAGCAATGAAAGGTGATTATGATAGGTCTAGTTTTCCTCTGAAGTTTCTCTTGTTAGACAGGCCAGATTTTAAATTATTATGGCAATATTATGCTGATGACACTATCAATGACAACTTCTATTACTTTGCTGCTAATTGAGAGTAGACTGATGAGGTGGTAATTGGCTGGGTCATTATACTCAAAATGTTAATTCTGTTTCTTTCTCTACAGATTCTGCCAGAGCAGTTGTGTTTCTCCAGATCTTTCTGTGTCTGATTTGTATTTGGCTGCATTGAATTTCTCCTGCTTTTTGTGTACTGGACATTCACGGGCCACTTTCACATTGTTATGAAGATAGCAGTATTGAAGCTATATTAGAACAGGTATGGGTGTGGTTAATTCTGGAGCTGAAATGTTTATAACTATTGCAATATTGTTGTCAGATCCATAGTCATTGGACGACACAGTGCTTTATGCCTATTCTTAATATCATGTGGAGTGCATGAAAGTGGCTGACAACAGACATCTGTGATGCTGGGTCTTTCAGTAGGAAGCCAAGATGAAACACTCACTTGATGTACTGGCTAAAGATTGTTGCAACTGCTTCAATCTTGTCTTTTGCACTGATATTTTTGGCTCCCTTAGCATTGAGAAAAAAGGTATTTGTGGAGTCTCCTCCTCCTATTACTTGTTTTAGTATGAAGGAACCTTCCTGTTTGGATGTGGCAGAACTGCAGAGCTTAAATCTGATCCTTTGGTCAATGTGGGATTATTTGGCTCTGCTTATTCCTTAGCATTCAGATAGTCCTGTGTTCTAACATCATCAGCATTGTTTCCTTCAGAGTAGGTGGCACAGTGGCTCAGTGGCTAGTACTGCCTGACAGCACCAGGTTCCCAGGTTCAATTCCAGCCTCAGGCAACTGTCTGTGTGGAGTTTGCACATTTACCCTGTGTCTGTGTAGGTTTCCTCTAGGTGCTCTGGTTTCCTTCCACAGTCCAAAGATGTACAGGTCAGGTGAATTGGCCATGTTAAATTGCCCATAGTGTTAGGTACATTAGTCAGAGGGGGGTGGGTTGCTCTTCGGAGGTTCAGTGTGGACTTGTTGGGCCGAAGGGCCTGCTTCCACACTGTAGGGAATCTAATCTAAATTTGGATGATTCTATGGAAATAATTTATTTAAGTTGGATGTTTAAGTAAGACCTCTGAACGATCTCTCAGTAGGATTCAATCTTTTCAAATACACTTTTAAATGTCATTCAAATTTACAGTTTGAAAAATATTGATAATATACAAAAATACGACATACACCACAAGCAAAATCAAATATGAGCAAATTAACAGAAAGTATGTTTTATGAAGATTTGCTCAACTTAGTGGTTTTCAGAAATATTGTCCATTTGGTGAGATTTTGTCAAATGTAAGTGCTAGATTCATAGTGAACTTATTCAAATTTTAAAGCCTCTTTGTCATTTATGCTGATTGATTCATGAGCAATTTATACCAACACAGCAACCTGATTTGGGAATCTAATAGGCCAGCATTGTTTTTCTTTTATTAAACTCAAGTCGGAAAATTCAGCCATTGCAAAAGATGTCAGTGATCAGTTCAGTAAACCGATCACATTGAATAAAATTCTCTTTGCATTGATATTTGTAGTATCCAAGTTTGGAAAGCCAAATTGGACTTACAATTGAATAACAATAATATTAATAGCAATTGCACTTGCAATTTCTGTAGTACCTTGCCATTTATTGCTTTAAAGTTTTATAGACAGTAGATTATTTTTTGAAGTGCAGTCATTGTAAAAGACAGAACTTCCATCTTTCATTTCTTACTATTGCTGTTTAATCACAATTGCAAAGCCAGAAAGCACAGCATCCAATTGACACTCAGCAAGGTCCAACTAAATAAAGGTAATGATATAGTCACTACAGGCTGCTTGCATGTTCAACAGAGACAGTTGGTGGTGGTATGACCTGAAGGTCACCATATCTCAGGGGTGGCGAGAGATTGAAAAGGAAAGTCCTTCATGCTAACCTTAACCAGTTTAGGAATTGAACCCAGGCTGTTGGTATCGGTCTGCATCACAAATGTGCTGTCCAGCCAACCAAGCTAAAAACAAACCTGAAGTAAATATATAATCTTTTCAGTCAATGTAGCGAACATTGCCTAAGTGAGAAAGTTGAAACCATGTGAGCACCATCAAATCACCAAAATAGAAACTTTGTTTTTCCCTGAAACCAAAGTTGAAATTTGTATTTGTTGAAAATCATTGGCTACCATTAAATACCCAACATATACAAATTGCCCCAAACACATGACAATTGACTCACACACCATCTTCCACTGATGTAGCTCAACTCAAACTTTTGGTATATTGCATTAGAAGGAAATAGAGTGTTAGGTTCAGCACTACAATTCCAGGGGATCCAAAAATACTATTCAAAATACTATCCAAAAATACAAAAAACTCTATTCCAGCAAAGACCTCCTTTTCGTTTATCTGAAAATACATTATTAGTCCTGTTGCATGTAGCCCATGTCCAGTTTAGATTCCCAACAGTGTGGAAACAGGCCCTTCAGCCCAACCAGTCCACACTGACCCTCCAAAGAGTAACCCACCCAGACCCATCTCCCTCTGACTAATGCACCTAAGACTATGGGTAATTTAGCATGGCCAATTCATCCGACCTGCACATCTTTGGATTGTGGGAGGGAACCAGAGCATCCGGAGGAAACCCATGCAGAGAATGTGCAAACTCCACACAGACAGTCGCCCAAGGCTGGAATTAAACCTGGAATCCTAGTGCTATGAGGCTGCAGTGCTAACCACTGAGCCAGTTCTGGAATAATGTTCTGTGTTGCCAGATTTATTTCATTACAGTTCAAAACCTACTAAACAACAAGTATGTCAGTCATACCAAATAATCCATAATATATTAACTGTGTAATTCTCCCTAATATTAATGGCATTTTGATTATTAAATACTTTGTGTAAACAATTTGGAAGTTAATTCGAAATGACAAAATACAAGAGAGGCAAGGAAACTGCAATTATTTTGTAAACCTCAGTAATTCTAATAATTAGATTCAATTTGTTTCTCATTTAATAGTTTTCTGTGCGTTGTATATTTTGTCAACGTGCATGCCAATTTTTTCATAATGTACCATGAAAATGAGTTTTTTAATTTCATCTGTTGGAAATCAAACAGATTGTCAGTATCAAATTTTCCATTTTTCTGCTCTCATGTTTCACATGCGTCAATCAGTTTTTACTTCTAATAATGCCGGTCCTTGAAATGGAACTCCCCTGCAGTTCAAATGACTATTCACGTGGTCTAGTAATGTGCTGATGGACCAGGAAAGGTGGGAGATTCAAGCTGCACTCCTGTTTGCATTGCTTGATATAGCAGATGTGCCTTTAACTCAATTAGCAGCACACGCGCACAAGGCAAAAGGTTACAAGTTCAATCCATGACTCAAACCCATAATCCAGACTGTATTTTGCCCTGTACATGGCATTGTTAGAGGTATTTCAGTTGAGCTGTAAAACTGAAGCAATATCCACGTGATCTGCAGATGTAAGATTTACCATGGTACTATGTTACATAGTGCAAATATTCATTCTTCCAACTAAAACAGATTCCCTCATATTAAATCTTCTGATGTTTGTGAGGCCCTTGCTAAAGGTAAATCTTTGGGTCCTTTGGGTCTGCATAGCAACAGTGACTACATCTCAACTGCTGTGAAAGGTTTTGGGCTATCCTGACAATGTGAAAGGTGCAGAATAAATGCAAGTTTGCTCTTTTTCAGTCGAGTTACTACTTTCTCCAGAGCAAGAGAAAGAAAATCATGTGTGCTCCTCATTCCTGTACTGTGGCTGAGAAGACTGCCTGTGGCACAATTGCCTGAGGACAAGATCAGATTCACAATTGATGACATCTGCAATTAACTCATCTGCAGAAACACAATGCGGCAGATAGACAGGAGGTTCTACCCTCCATTCATTTCTTTCTTCCAATTGGCTGTTTTGCACTCCTGCCCAAGATTAGTTTATAGGTAAAAATAAGGGCTGCAGATGCTGGAAACCAGATTCTAGGTTGGAGTGGTGCTGGAAAAGCACAGCAGTTCAGGCAGCATCCGAGGAGCAGGAAAATCGACATTTCGGGCAAAAGCCCTTCATCAGGAATATAGCTCTATTCCTGGTGAAGGGCTTTTGCCTGAAATGTCGATTTTCCTGCTCCTCAGAGGCTGCCTGAACTGCTGTGCTTTTCCCGCACAACTCTAACCTAGAACAAGATTAATTTATAATCAATTGCACATATTCACAAGTGAAAATTAGTAACTATGGACAAGGCCAAAGCATTGTCACACATGACATCATACTTCAGACACAATGGGGTAGACTATCAATTTGTTGTGGAATTGGGTCACTCTCTAGAGACCATACATTGGCTATCTCATAAATGTCTTCAAAAGAATGGGGATAAGAACTTTAAAAAATATAAAAATGTATGAGTAGGATTATTCTTCTGGCTATCAGTGCTTGAGGTAATCAAATCAAGTGATAAAACTGATGATTTCTACCTGATAACAATCAACTTGAGCATCTTATCTTAAGCAGCTATGCTACCTTTAAATTGCTACCAAGTTTTATTATTTCCAGCAAAATGTGCTGACCTTCCATTTCTTGCCCTTGCATTGTTTCTTGGATTTGATGTGAAGGTTTTGTGCCTGTGATGTAGTGCAATATGTCTACATAAAATCCTTGATTTTATGAACCAGGGAATTAGGTTAGGTTGGAAAATATGTCAGATTCTGTTTTTCCACAGTGTAATTTGTCTTGCGGAAGGCATTTCCCACTGTTTGGGATAGCACAGCGTACTTCAGTCTGAATGCTTTCCAAAATTCCATGATTTCCAAAGCAGTATACTTTATGGGCTCAGCTGTGCTTTCAAAGTGAAACATTAGCTGAATTATTAGAGCTTTCTAACACTGGAGGAAAGTTATAGAATCACACGCAAAAGGCTCTGTTTGTGTAGCCCCTTGTGGCGTGTTAAGGTATGGTATCGAGAGGAAAATAAGAGAAATATCAGTCATCCATGGTGGTTAGAAAGGGGCAGATGTGGAGGACATGGATTGAATTTGTTATCTCCCAATTACTGAAAGGAAGTAAGGAACTCCTGAAATTATATCCCATAGAATTTAAAGCATGAACAGCACTTGCAAAGAATCTAAGCCAGTATTTATGTTCTCACCCTATCAACATACACTTCCATTTCTTTTTTCTCCAAGTTTATCTAGCTTCCCCTGAAATGTTTCTATTCTGTTCATGTGGTAGTGAGATTCACATTCTAGCCACCCTTTCGAGGATGATTCTATTGTAATTTCTATTGGATTTATTAGTTACTATGATCCCTAATTCTAGTTCTCTCTACACATGGAGGCATCTTCTCTATTCCTACTCTATCAAAACCTTACATAATCTTAAACAGCTATGTCAGTACTTCCATTAGTCTTCAATTTATGTTTCCTGATAAGTATAACCTCTCTGTTCTGGCAACATTATATTGAGTCTTTATCTTCATTAATCCTATTGAGACCAGATACATATGGGCGATTCTATCTCTTTCTGAATTCTTTTAATTTATGCAGATGCAATCCACCTACCGGGGTTATGTTCTCTCAATGTTTGACTAATTTATTTATTTTGTCTCCCCATCCAATTTCAACATTATTACAATATTTTTTATCTTTTTTTGTAATATCGCGTTGATGTTAGTCTCCTTGCTAAATACAGAAGGAAGGCAATTATTTAAAAATTCTGCCATTGTGCTGTCATTGCTTGTGAATTTATTGCATTTATATCTACTTTCCATATCTTGATATTTCTTTTTCTTACTTACTTACCTGTAGAATCTTTTACTTTTCATTTTAATATTCCTGATCAATTTTGTTTCACAATCATTTTTGTTCTACTCAATTGCACTTGCAGACATGAATCTGGTGTCGCATTTTTCATTTGTTGAGATGTCATTGCTGCAGTCACCAGTTCCTTACCTGAGCCACTGAAAGGTTGTACACAAGACGTTTCTGATAGGGTGAGCATTAATAAGGAAAAAATAGCACAGTGCTGCATTGCAACCAACAGATGTGGAGGACATGGATTGAATTTGTTATCTCCGAATTACTGATCTAAATTGCCGAGTTGTGAGGATGTACCTGTTCCCTGTCTGTGGCTGAGCTAAGAATATTGATATGACATTCTTCCTCATGGCACTTTCACAAATCTACTGGTCAAAAGCTCAATATGTAATGGCAGAAACCAGAGAGAGAGAGAAAGTAAACAAATGAAAACAAATTAAATTTTGTAATTTTACATTTTAAAAAAACATCTCTACGAAAAAAATCAAACCATGAATGTGTATGCAAGAGAGCTTAATTGGGAGTAATTCCCAATGATCTTCCAATGCAAAGAATCTATGCCAGTGTTTATGTTCTCACCCTATCAACATACACTTTCATTTCTTTTCGATTAAAAGGCTGATAAATACTAGCCATAAATTCTGTGGTAATTTTAGTTCAACATACAAATACAAATGCCATTCAATGGTTACTCAGACAACAAAATGCTGACTTTACAAAATGAATAATGAAGTGATACTACCTGAACATAACTTTTTGTTAATTACGGTTGAACTGCTCATCACCTGAAGCTGTTCAACCAAGTACACACAAAATACAGCAAGTGCAGTTAGCTTCACCGTGATGCTGACAGCAAGATTTGGTCCAATTTTCTTATCACAAAGCTTCAGTACAGTCATAGAGTCATGGCAGTCTATAGCACTGAAAAAGGCCCTTCAATCTATCAAGTCTACACTGGTCAAAAACAAGAGCCTAATTATTCTAATCCAATTTTCCAGTATTAGGCTCATAGCGTTGTATGCCTTGGCATCACAAGTGCACATCTGTATACTTTATTAAATATTGTAAGAGTTTCTGCCTCTACCACCCATACAGTCAGTGAGTTTCAGATTCCCACTATCTTCTGGGTGAAAAAATATTTCCTGTCATATCCTCTAAATCTCCCCCATCCCTCACCTTAAATCTTTGTCCCTTAACCATTTATCCCTCCATCAAGGGGAATCATTTTTCCTTGTCTACTCTGTCTATGCCGCCCATAATTTTATGTATCTCAATTATGACCCCCTCAATCTCCTCTGTTCCAAGGAAAATGAGTCCAGTCTACCTAATGTCTCTTCAGAATTAAAACTCTTCAGCCCAAGCAACACCCTGATAAATACCTTCTGCACCCTCCTCAGTCCAATCGCATCCCTCCTAGAATTCGAATCCCAGAACTGCACACATAACTCTAAATGTGGCCTAAAAAATTTAACCTCCACAGCAGCACAACCTCCCTGCTCTTAAACTCTACGCAGAGGCTAATAAATGCAAGTAACCCATAAGCCTTCTTAACCACTGTATCTACCTCTCCCACTACCTTCAGAGGTAGTTGGACTTGCATCGGTGCTTCCCACAGTTCTACTGTTGGTAATGTATTCCCTTGCCTTGTTTGTCCTGCACAAGTGCATCACCTCACACATTATATTGTGAGAAATTTCAGGCTAACTATAAATACTGGAAGTCTGAATATCTAAAGGTACTTCATTGCTGCAGGGAATCGGTTCTGCTTTTTTTAATTAAAAGCAAATTACATTCGTTGAGTTATTACTGCAGTTTAAATGGTATAAAGGGAGACATCTGTACATTTATTGGTTCTCATTTTTCTTTTGTTCTTGTGATTTATTTTCTAATTCTGTTAGTTAGAGGCTATGCAGGAACAGAAAGCATATGTATGCATAAGTTGCTCTTGATGGATTGAAACTTCTCACGGGCATTAGGAACCACATGTCAGGATCTTAAAATTGAGACCATTTCCAGGTTCTGAGTGAACAATCTTTGATCACAACTACTGTTGTTACAGTATTGTTATTGCCTTATTGTTACAGGAGGCAACTAATTAATAGGCTGCCTCTGTCATTGCCTATCGGAGACAGCAGTTGATCTGATCATAGGATTGCTTTGTTACACCCTATTTCAGCATCAGTTTGGCGGAAAACCAAATATCTTTTGCCTTTTTTGCAAGGTTACCAACAATATCAGTCTTATAGTAGATAGAAATCCCACCATGTCTCCTGACCTGTGTCGTAGACCATTGGTAGAACATCATTGGCCAATTTCTCAAGGAAGGTTTTGAGGAAAAAGAGCTGACTTGACTGTTGCATTTAAAGTCCAATCATTTTTTAAATGTAGAAACACAAGGCTAAATTTCATAAAGAGAGGAAGATAACTGACCAGATAATAAGATTTTTTTGATGTTGCTTCAGATAAAAATATTAGTCAGGAATGAAGCAGAACTCCCCTTTGAGATAATGCCATGGCTCTTTTACACCTATCTTTCTCAATAATTGTCCATGGAATGTGGGCATCACTGGCTACGTAAGCTGTTGTTGCCCATCCTAGAACTGAATGGCTTACTACGCAGTTTCAGAGGGCAGTTAAGAGTCAACCATGGTGCTGTGGGTCTGATGTCACATTTAGGGCAGGCCAAGTAAGGACAGCCTATAGCTATTTAGCGAACTAGATGGGTTTTTATGATAATCAGTGACAGCTTCATGGCACCATTACTGACAATAATTTTCAATTCCTTATTTATTAATTAATTGAATTGAAATTCCATCAGCTGCTCTGGTGAAATTTAAAACCATGTCCTCATAGCATAACCCTGGGTCTCTGAACACTAGTCCAGTGATACTGCCATAGAATCACCATCTTCCTCATCCAGGAGGTGGGGAGGTGCAAATAGGGTTTTGGTTCAGCATCCCACCCAAAAGACACCTCTTAGAGTTGAGAATTCGTTAGCATGGGGTGTTAGTTAACTCAGTTGGCTGGATGGTTTGTTTATACTGAAGAGTAATGCCAACAGTATGGGTTCAATTTCCTGCATTGATTGACATTACAATGAAGTACTCTTCTTCTCCAATCTCTCCCCTCACAATGTGTGGCCACCCTCAAGTTGCTATCTCTAATGAGAGAGCAGCCCTATGGTCTGATAGGAGGGAATTGAGAGAGAGACAGGCATCACAGATCCTCATCAGATCTTTAGATCTTCTCTATATCTATTTCCAATAAAGTGCTCACATTGGAAACCTCTCTTGTTTTAAATGGGCTGAAAAACTCATTGTCCTATTTCATTACCCATAATTTATACAGCAAGGTAATTTATAAGACGGTATTAAAGGCCAAGAAATCCAAGAACTAGAGATGATACTGCTAGGAATTATATTGCTGATGCATTACAAATACTCACAGTGTTTAAATTCAATCTAATTGCCAGTGGCAATACAGGGTCTGCAACTCTCTTGAGACCTGCTGTGCTGAAGCTAAAACAAAAATGAAATTTGTATGTGAGAAGTACAAATAAGTGCATTTGATCTCACCAACATATATCATTTATGATGCAATTTTAAATGTACTTTGGGACTCTGGGAGAAAATGAAGTGTTGGACCAAAATCAAATGAATGTTTAATTCTCTACATTTTGTCTTGGATGTCAAGCTGTTCTCTGATCTGTTTTGTGGTTTGGGACTGTTAACTAAAAGCTTTTGCATCATATTAATTATATGGATATGTTGTATAAGCCTGTTTGTAAAGGTTTTAATAATTTCTGTGATGTCCATTAGTTCATTCTTTACTAAATCAGCACACACAAAAAATAATTATTTTGTCAGGATTAAACAAAGTGATATAACTTTGAAATTGTATTTTCATAAGGGAAACACATTCTTCTGTGATACTGCAATCATTGTTTGGTATTAGTATCTGTTTTGCACTTCCTGAAGAAGGGCTTATCCCCGAAACGTCTATTCTCCGGCTCCTCGGATGCTGCCTGGCCTGCTGTGTTTTTCCAGCACCACATTTTTCAACGCAGGGAGTGTATTGCCAACTGTGCTGTATTGTACTTATACAATGTAAAGATACATTCTTTACCAATGCTTTATCTTGAATTGTTTTCTTTAGTAATGCCTTGCCATGGCTTCCAGTCTCAGTGGGAGGTCAAGGAAGCCCATGTTTACTGCAGCCAGAACAGGAATCATACTTGAGCCACTACTCTTATTCTGAGCTATTTTAGCATATGTTATTTTAGACTTGCCCTGTATCGAATGTATTGGAATTCATTATTTTAGAAGGGATATGGGGAATGAATTTTATGTTCCTTCGAGTGAGGAGATTAATACTGGGGAAGAAAAAATATTTTGTCATCTTGCACCAAAAATCTAAATCAACACTGATAGGTTTATATGGATCATAAATTCGAGTACCTCTGTTCTGTGCCAAAATGTACCTCAATGCAACATTGAACAAGCAGCTTTGCAGGATATAACATTTATTGGCTTTAACTGTCATTGAGTTTGGTGCCTTGTCATCCTACTTTAATCTCTTATAATATATTTATACAGAGATAAAACCATTTGTCATTTAAATGAATCATGTTGGAATGTATTTGTGAGTGATTCTTGTCTTTAACCCTTCCATTCTTGGTATCATTCATGGAATCTTAATTCTAACATATAACATGAAAACATCAAGTTCACAAATTGAATATTTTCTTACATCATAATCAGAAATTCCACACTTAGAAAACTAACATTAATCCTACTTTTAACAAAGCTGTCAAGAAAACAGAATAACAGATGCTCAAATTTTAATATTGCATTGTGAATGATTATTAATGACAGAGCAATATCTACTCAAAGTTGCCACAAAATTAATAAATAAACATGTTTTAAATTCTTTATGAGTGATCTTGTTGATAAGATCTTTTGTGTTTATTTCAAAATTAATTTGTAACAGGAACCTTTATGAACCCAAAACATTTATTATTCAAATTTGAGAGTTCTAAGATCACTTCTCTCTTTTTCCCCCTCCATTTTTGTCTATTCCTTTGACTAGAGATGTTGAATCTTATTCCTGGATCTGTGCCCAAATGATTATCCTTTATGTGTGGGGAAAGAAGCAACTCCTGGCAGAAGCTATAAAAGCATTAAACTAAGACTTCATCCTTTACTCACCAGCTCTCAAAATGTGGAGAACATATGGTAGGTGGTAATGGATATCGATTCTGAACCAGTTTTCCCTTTGATGGTTAAGACCATAAGACTATGAGAAAGAGGAACAGGAATAGGCCATCCAGCCTCTTGAACTTGCTCTGCTTTTCAACAGGATTGCGGCTAATCTGACATTCCTCATGTCCAATTTCCTGCATTTTCTCCATAATCCTTGACTGTCCTACTGATCAAAAATCTATCTACCTCAGCCTTAAAAATATACACCAGGACCCTGCTTTCACAGCTCGTTGCAGCAAAGAACTCTAATGAAACATAACCCTCTCAGAAAATAAATTCCTCCTCATCTCAGTCTTAAATTGGTACCCCTTTGCTCTGAGATTGTGCCTTCTGGTCCTAGACTCTCCCAAAGTGGGTGGAGGCGAAATATCCTGTCAACATTTACTCTGTCAGGTCCTTTAAGAATCACATATGCCTTACTGAGATCACCTCTCATTCTTCAAAACTCCAGTGAGTAGAGTCCCAACTTGGTTAACCTACTATCACAAGACAATCCTTCCAAACCTGGGATCATCCTAGTGAATCTTAGTTCCTGGTTATTGAGGCCATTTACAGAATCATTACCACTGGCTGGCTTACTATGCTTGTCACACACCACAGACCTGGCATAGTTTTCCATGGTTTGTATTGCTCGATTTCTGAGTTTGCATGAATTGAAATTTTACCACCGCTACCATGTTGCATTTCTCTTCTTCTTGTGCTTTTTAACAACTAAGTATTGAGGTACCGATCATGCATAATGATCAGTTAACAGAAAAAAACCCATGATTCATTTATTGAGTGGAGAAGTTACTAATAGTACAACAAAGTTGGAGAATTTAAACTTATTTCTGACCTTCTTTGGGTCTCACAGCATATTGAACTTGAATCACGTAACATATTACATCTTTTCCCCTCTAGTATTGTACTTACACAACATAACCACATCCATTTATAGGTGTTCCATAACACATATAACTGTGGATGATGAGTTTTTCCACTGAAACAGAGATGTAGTGAAAAATCAGTTCAGTGAGCAATCATTCCAGATTTGGCTATAATCTCTTGTGACCATGCTTCTTAAAAATGAAGTCTGCTTTTAGTTTCATAACTATTTCGTGAATACAAATTGGAACTGATGTGAGCAATCTGAAAGTCCTTTCTGATTATCACAAAATATGCTGGCTGATTGCTTCTACGATTTATTTTTCAAGGATTTTCTCACACAGTTATAATTTGATAGTGACCTGTATGACATTGCTTTATTGGAAATTTGCCCCCCTATCACTTGTGAAGGACATGGACAGATAATAGAAAATAAGGGTTACAATTCGTAAGAGAAGCAAGAGCATGCGTACCTGCATGTATATGTGCATAGATGATTGAAAGTGGTATTACAAGTGGAGATAGCAGTTAATAAGGCAGTTTCATCAGCTTTCTTAATAAGGAAATAGAGTGCAAAAACAAGGAAATTATTCTGAGTTTATACAAAGACAATTGTTAGACCACAGTTTGTTTTAATTCATTTGTGCGACAAGGGCATTGCTGGCTGGGCCAGCATATGTTGCCTATCCCTAGTTGTCCTTGAGTAGATGGTGTTGAACCACTGCAGTTCACCTGCTGTGGGTTGGCCCACAATACTGTTTGGGAGGGAATTCCAGGATTTTGACCCAGCGACATTGAAGAAACTGCAACATATTTCCAAGTCAGGATGGTGAGTGACTTGGAGGGGAACTTGAAGGAAGTCCTGTTCCTATGTATCTGCTGGCCTTGTCCTTTCAGATGGAAGTGGGCATCAGTTTGGAAGGTGCTGTCTGAGGATCTTTGGTGAATTTCTGCAGGTCATTATGTAAATAGTACACACTACTTTGCCTGAGAATTGATGGTGGAGGGAGTGGATGCCTGTTGACATAGTGCCAATCAAGTGGGTTGCTTTGTCCTGGATGGTGTCAAGCTTCTTAAGTATAGTTGGGGTTGCACTCATCCAGGCAAGTGGGGAGTATTCCACTTCTGACTTGTGCCTTGTAGATGCTGGACAGGTTGAGTATAGTGTACAATTTGGGGCATTACACAATAGGAAGGATGTGTCAATGCATTGGAGGAAGTGCAGAAGAGGTTTACAAGAAGGAGCCCAGGGACGAGAGACTTCAGGAATGAGAAAAAATTGGAAAAGTTGGGATTGATTTCCTTGTAGAGGAAAAGACAAAGAGGAGATGTGAGAGATGTTTTCAAAGGCATAAAAGGTGTCCACAAAGAAGATAGGAAGGAAGTAATTCTGCTTATAAAAGGATTGAGAAAGAGAACACAGATTTGAAATAATTTGCAAACACCAAATGTCAGATTAGAAAAAGTTTTTTTACACAAAGAGTGGTTCCGATTTGGAATGCACTGTCTGCAAATAAAATGGAGGCAGGTTCAACTGAGGCACTTGAGCGGGCATTGCGTGATTATTTAAACAGAGACAATGTGCAAGGTATGAGGAAAGGGCAGGAAAAAGGCACCATGATAATGCACATTTGAAGAGCCGGTGCTGGTACTATGGGCCAAATGGTCTCCTTTTTCACCATAACATTTCCGTGATTCGGTGAAATGTTAGAGGACAAAGAGATGTATCTCAACAAGCTTTACCATTTCCTTTGAATTAATTTTGTTTTTAGCCATTTATATATAGTGACAGAAAGAAAAGTGGAAAAGAGCAGAATACAGATCAAAATGTTCCCTATCACTTATTAGAAATAAATAGAGGACCCTTACTCCCAGTTGAAACATTTTTATCTCTGTATTGATATTTTTGAATGTTTTGATAGTCTCACTGACTGATTTAGTTTGGCTGATTCACATAATCTTCGCATCTTCTCTAAGTGTTGTTTGTGCTAATATTCTGTAAACATGTGTGTGTATGCCTATTTGTGTCTGTGTGTCTCCAATCTCAGAGAAATGCCTCCATGATGTTCACCATCTTCGCAACAAAACAAAAGAAATAGTAGAACCATAGAGGATAGATAACAACTTGATGGAAGTTAAGGTTGTGATTCAATTCTGCACTGAATTGGTGACAACATATATTGTTAAAATTCCCTATTGATATCACATGAGATATTATCACTTCAGGGACCACAGCAGTTCAAGAAAAAGACCCACACCACTACTCAAGCAGATAAATGCAGCTTTTATCAATATTTTCCATGTGCCAAGACAGAATTAGAAAAAAAGATTTTAAATTGCATTCAATTTTCATAGACAAATGTTTGTGTTTGTCCTGATTCATCGAGCAAAAAGAAAATTGATCTCCATGCATTCTGAGATTTGCATGTGTTTACCCTGTGATCTATTTTCTGTTCTTAGGGAAATGTAAAAACATGTTTTCTTTTTTACAATTGGTTACCTGAAAAACAGAAATGTTTGGACCTTTCATGTATGGTAGTTACATTGTAATTTGAAACACAGAGTGTTATTTGCAGGAAAATGCACAATAGAGGAATGTAAAGAATAATCTTTAGATTCAGATTGACAGTTATAGATGCTTCCAAAATGAGCGGAAAACAGACAAGATGATACTTAGCTTGTCAATTCTGGTGGGACAAAATCCCAGAGGATTCTATCAAATGATCTCCCACTTCCAACCGTCCAACCAGCACATTCCTGCCATTGGTCTTCTGCCACATTTATCCTCACAGCACAACAACTCTTCATGCTTATCTGGATTCCAACAGACTCTTTCCCTACCTGACTGGATAATTTCTGACTGTCAGCAAAGCATCTCTCTTCCATTTTCCTATGTTTATATTATATCCAATGTTCAGTCACGTACATCACAGTCTTCAAGAATCAATTCAAAGATCCCAATCAATACAATTTAATGGATTTTTAATCTTCAGGCATTGAAATGTTCTGCACTGGATGGCTAAAACTAGTCGATGGGAAGTCACATGGAGCACATTCCTTTATTCCCATTGTATTTCCCTGGTGTACAAAGCTATCTACTGCTATCAGTCCTCAAAGCAATACAGACAAAAACTTGTCCCTCCCTGCCTGACAGCCCTCACACTCCCTAGTTCCACAAGTGCCAATTTTCAGAGTTGATGCTAAATTATGTAAATTTAAGAACATAAAATGTTACAGTTATCAAATGTTACTCTCAGAGATAATCTTTCACAAATTGAACCTGACTTGTTTAATCACCTCGGCAAAAAAATTGATCCCTCATGTGTGACCAAAGACTGCTGCTTCATCATTGGTTGCACTCACTTGACATCCACCATCTATTTAAGCATGTCAATGCTTAACTACTCCTCCAACAACTCAACTGTAATGTTGTTAACTAAAATCAGGAACTGACACTAAGTACTATCAAAAATTGACAATGTTTTAAACATGTACCCAAGGCATGTGAAAGATGTGAAATTGTAAATAATACTGCAAGATCTCCAACCTAGCATGCTTGGGACAAGGTCACTTCAAGACAAATTTCAAAACTTTCTGGATAATAAATTAATGTTAAATTGCCTAACTACAAGAATGTGAACTGGAAAATCCCATGCACCATCCTAGATATCAACTTGATAATTTTCACATTTTAATTTTAATTTTAATTTTGCCACATTTTCAGCTTCTCTTGTTCAAATTTGGATCACCATAATGCTGAATAATTACCCTCCTCCTACTCCTCCCATCAGCCACCTATCCCTTTCTCTGTTGTTCTGTGTTTAAGGCTCTCAATAATGCCTCTTTCCACCGGATTTTAGACCTGACATATCTCCTTTTTTCCTGGCAGCCCTATATACGTCAGCCAACTCACCTAATTTCCCCTCCCTCCCCGCAAAAAATGACCATACCACTTCAATCTCTTCTTGGCTATTTTCTTTGATGCTCCCACAATCTTTGTTAATCTCCTGATGTGCTGGTTCCTGACCTTGTCACTTCCCCACACACATCCACCTCAGCAGCCACATCTCAGTTGTTGTCCATCTCTTCGTGTTGTTGGCCAAATTTCCACACCGTATAACAAGGCTAGTCTCAAAACTGTCTTGTCAACTCTATTCCGTTTTAATGATACATTTCTATCAGTTAACACTTGATTGCCGACCCCTTAGCGGGCAGGCCAATGCAGATCATTGCCAGTGCCAAGACCAAATTCATTGAGATAGTTAGGGCAGGAATGACATCGGGCCTTAATCAGAGAAAATAGAAGCAGGAGTAGGTCATTTGGCCTGTTGAGTCTGCTCTGTCTTTCAGTGTGATCATGACTGATCAGTACTTTGTTCCTGCTTTCTGCATATACTCTTTCATCACTTCAGCTCTAAGAACTATATTTAATTCTATTATGAAAAAGCTTTGGTCTCAACCACTTTCTATGGCAGAGAAAACAACTACTCTCTGAGTGAAGAAATTCTGTCTATCGTTTGAATATTTTTGCTGCATGCTCAGTGTTGGCACAATTTTTTAAAAATCAGGCCCTTTTGCAACCTGACTCTGATACAATTTGACTTGATTATCTCCAGAGCATTTGAGTCTGGCACTGCAAGGAAGATAAATGCAATAATGCAATGTAAAGCCTGTGTCCCCCAATGCTTAGGAGCCCACCTGATGTTGAGTTAACTATGTAGTAAAATAGAGAGCTCACCTGCGTAGACTCTGCACATTAAAGTTTTAACTGGTGCAGGAAGGATTCTGCACATACATTGATGCATTCTGCAGGTTGATTGAAGTTCCAGTCGGTAAATGTAAAGAGAACCCTGCCTTGCTGAAGTCTAGTGAAAGCCCAGTTAGTGTAAAGCAAAACCAACCTCAGTCAATATGTTTCTTTGGTTTTGTAACAAACATCTCAGTTTCCTCACCCCAGATTCTAAATATCCTCCTGTTCCCGTGTTTTGTACTTGAACAGGGAGCGGAGATGTTCATGTAGTTGTTAGTGTCCGCAGTATGTAATAATTCTGCTTGAGGAGCACAATCAGTTTTGAAGAAGAGAATGTGCAGTATTACTGCCTGTGACTGTAGTTGAAGCTAGCTGTGTGTTACTGATGTAGACACACAAGAGTGTCTCACATTTATTGCTAACTTTGGCAGCCGTACAAAAAGCTTATTATGGCAAAGCACAAATTGCAGAACGGGTGCATTTTTTGATGCGGTGAGTGACCTGTGTGCAATTTGTATTATAGGAAAGGGGCCAAGGTATTTCAGAACATCATTGTGATAGGGCAGAGTGTATTCATTTGGTTCCAAAAAAATCCAAAATGAAATCCTTTCATTATCCCATTTGTTCTATTCATGATGCTGTATAATTCGCCTGCCATTTTCCCATAACATATTTTTCCGTTTAATTCAACCCAATTCCCTTTTGATGGGTACAGCGGAACCTCCTTTTTCTGTCTTTGTAAGGAGTGCTTTCAGGGTTGTAACAATTTTTTTAGATTACAGTATGGAAACAGGCCATTTGGCCCAACAAGTCCACACCGACCCTCTGAAGAGTAATCCACCTAGACCCATTCCCAATATTTACCCCTGACTAATGCACCTAACAATTTAACATGGCCAATTCACCTGACCTACACATCTTTGAATTGTGGGAGGAAACCGGGGCACCTGGAGGAAACCCACACAGACACGGGGAGAATGTGCAAACTCCACACAGACAGTCACCCGAAGAGGAAATCGAACCTGGATCCCTAGTACTGTGAGGCAGTAGTGCTAAACACTCAGCTGCCATGCCGCCAACTTGTTGAGCAATAAAAAACTTTCCTCAGTTTGTTTCTGGTGCTTGAAGCAATTACCAATTGAAAAGTAAAATTTGATTTGCATGGTGGCCATGCATACACAGATGCAGCCTGTGGTATTAGCTGGCTCTCAGGAGATAGACTGCAGAAAGCATCTACGCATGTACCGTTGATGAGATGTGCAGTTGATGTTATCGTCAGAGCATGTGGTGCTGACAAAGGGCTAGGAAAGCGAGGCCTGAACAATTATAATGAATACTGTTTCAGAGTCTCAGTAATGGGGGTTAGATTTTCATGATAAAATTTTAAAAGACACAGATCAGAGAGAAGGATATGAAAAATGGTTTATGCCCATGTTATCCTCATGAGATAGCAGGATGTGACCAGCTGGTTGGAGTTGGTCTCACTTTGTGTGTACTTTGGGTGTAAAAAGAAGGAAAACAAATGTTGGGCCAGTAATTGTTGGGCATTGAGATGGGTCAGAAGGAGAATTCAAGAATGTAATTGTTTACCATAATCTTTTGTGATAATCTGCAGTGATCAGGTGCAATCGAATATAGGCCAGGCCTTTAGATTTGCTTACAAATTTGCTAGCACTGTTTTCAGTTGGGTGGCCAGAGGACACTGGGGTATTCTCACAAACTAGGTATACAGTGCTCCATTGGTGCAGAACAAGTATGTGACCGTTGGATGCTTCAGCTTCTGTTGTTACCCCCTTAGAGCAAGTACTATGTCATCCAATTTTTAAACAAAAATATTCAAGGAAATATTGCAGCACAGTCAAGATATAAGGGAGTCACATAAGGAAATTATAAAGGTGATTAACAGGAGATCTGTTTTAAATTGTATTTCAAGATACGTGAATTAGTGGTCAAAGATATGCTGAGTTGTAACTTAAAATATATTCTAGGGTTTGCTATGTGTTAGTTACAAATCATCAGAACAAACAAGAAGTAATTTAATATTTGAAATATGATCAGAATACATTGTGTGCCCAGTAATAATTGATCTTGTGTATAAGTTGACCCCTGAATTTAGCTAAAAATCCAAACACTTTCCACTTACCACCCGCTCACCACCAAAGTCAAACTCATTATAGAGCTATAGTCATACAGCACGGAAACAGACCCTTCAGTCCAAACAGAACTGTAAAACCTGCGCCCACACCTCCTCCCTCACCTCTATCCAAGGCCAGAGCTATAGTCATACAGCACGGAAACAGACCCTTCAGTCCAAACAGTCCATGCCAACCATAATGCCAAGCTAAACAATTCCACTTGCTGCGCCAGGCCCACATCACTCCAAATATATCTAATTCCTGTACTTATCAAAATGTCTCTTAAATGTCACTTCTTCTGGACATTCATTCTATGCACGAACAACTCTCTGTGTAAAACATTTGCCTCCCATGTCTTTTTAAAATTGTTCTTCATTCACCTTAAAAATATGACCCCTTCTTGATACAAGTCTGCTAATTCACAGAATCAAAACAAAGCACACTATCAAAGATAATTGTTCAGGTCCTCATGTCTGTGATCATCAGCTCATGGCATTACAGTGACTAACTCACTTCACACTCTGATCCTTTCAATTCCACTCTATAGCACAACAATGCAGTATGAAAGAGAGATATCATATACCAACCCATTTCAAACTTAAATTCACTGAGATTGCAGAGCATTCAAATTTTTATGGATGAGCTACAGAAATCAAAATTCAGATAGGAATGTTTGAGATTGGAAGAAGCTGTGTATATGGCTTTGGTGGATCTTTCGAATAAATATACAGATAGAGGGAAACCTAGGTTGTGGCTACAGTTCAAATTATGTAATAGCAAAGTGCATTAATAAAAATCACCAGAATAGACTCACAAGCCTGGATTTTTTTAATCACAAGACAAAGCCTCTCCATCGCAGTAAAAATCACAGAAAATATGAAGTCCATTCCACTGAACTTGTCATTTCAAATTTTTGCAAGGGAGGATTTGGAAACAGCCCTGGCTTCACACATGTGTTTTTGCAAAGAAACTTGGCCAGATAATTATCAGCTGCCCTCATTTAAGCTCCAGTTTTGTGTCGCCACTGTCTGAAACCCAAAGCGAAGAGAGCAGATCAAGTTAAAACAGATCAAAACAGGTCAATCTCAATGTATTTATTTTGGATTACCCAGATACTATTTGGAGAGTTGAAGTAATCGTGTCTGTGGGTCTAGGGCATCTTTGAGGGGAAGGAGGGGGATATGGAGTAGCAAGTGTTCTTGAAGGTATCAGGTACCTTTTAGGAGTCAAGTACACTTTGTTAGGGCAAAGTGGATGATAACATACACTTTGTGATTACTAAAAGGAGACAAAATTATGCTTGAAAAGTGTTTAAACCCATTGCAACTGTTAAGATGTAAAAGGCCAGACAAACTATCAAACGTCTTTCAAATTCTTTAACTGTCAAAGAGCTGTCAGAAAAATGTGTGGAGTTAAAAAAATTAACTTTTTTTAAATGCACCTGTTCTGTAAGCCATTAAAGGATTCTGCTGCATGACGGATTTCCCAGCCTATCATTTTCCTAATAGAGTGCTTGACAAGAACACAATTTGATTCACAACTCTTAACTATTTATAGAATAAGATTTTAGTTTTATTTTCCTGAGAGATTATGTATTTAAATGAAATGTTTGTTTTCATAAGGGATTAGTTAAAGGAATTTCAATGTATTTGATAATAATTTTGTGTCAATGGCTTTTTTTTAAAATAGTGACAAAATGAGGAAACACATAACTACATTTTATGCCAGCATGGCTCCTTAGGTTTGTCCCTGGTGAATAGTAGATGAATTGGTATGGAGAGGGAATGGCAATGGTGGTGAAGGGGGACACACGTTGGTAGTAAGTTGGAAAAAACACTGTACAGGGGTATTGGGCAGGTAAAGGGCTTAGGACAGTATTGAGGCTATGGGGTGGCATTGATGGGTGGTAGGGAGTATATGGGGAAGGAGACATGAAGGTTGATGGGTATAGGGCGATTTTTGGTATCTTTGCTTGGCAGACCTTGTACCCAGCCTTCATCAACAGCGAATGGCATTGGCTGTTGTTCTGGGGTCATCCAATCTGCTGACCAGGGAACCCTGCTACCCCAGAATGAAAATCTCACATTCCAGGCTAGTTTTCTTTTGGGTAATGTTTGCGAGGCCAGGAAATCTTCCATCTCCATTCCCCTGATCAGGAAACGAAAGTTGGGGATTCTGTTTTTGGTGAATCTATCTGAATTTACACCCAGAAAGAAGAAAAAAGATGTATGCATTGCAAATTTCAAAATCAGTCTCGGAGGGTGTACCGCGTCTGTGAAGAAAACCAATTTTTTATTGTGACAGAAGATTAAGATCTTACCTAATTTAAAATAACAATTTAATAATCAAACTATCATTTGGCTGTCTTTGCATGTTCAGGCTCACAAGAGTGAGCCTGAACAGGTTCTGATCCCCAAACCCGACAACAGCGAGATGATAGGAGAAGGTTGATTTCAACACTTATAGTCATAAAGATGTACAGCACAGAAACAGACCCTTTAGTCCAACCCGTCCATGCCGATCAGATATCCCAACCCAATTTAGTCCCACCTACCAACACCAGGCCCATATCCCTCCAAACCCTTCCTATTCATATATCCCAGATGCCTTTTAAATGTTGCAATTGAACTAGCCTCCACCACTTCCTCTGGCAGCTCATTCCACACATGCACCAACCTCTGCATGAAAAAGTTGCCCCTTAGATCTCTTTACCAACCATCTACTTCTAAGCTAAATGTTTAGTCTTAGAAACTTGACTTTTACACAGCTACAAACAGTAATCTTATCATTGTTTCTAAATGGTCAATGTGTCAAAGTTGCACTTTATTGCTTTGTAATAGCCTGACATATGTATGATATAATTGAATGGATATGATAATGTCATGGTGATATGTAGCAAGGCATTATGGGATAAGTGCAACAGGTTGAATAAAGGGTAGAACTGTTTACACTAGTAGGAGATGTACTTACAGAGCAGTATTATACACAATAATGTAAATACAAGAGTTGCAGAAGCCTAGCAGAGTCAGACAGCAGTCACTCATAGGTAAGGAAAAACTATGAGAAGCTACAAACTATCGGAAGAGACAAGGATAGGCATTTCTTCATTGTGCAGAATAGAACACTTAAACCTTGTCACAACAAAAAATAATATGCTTGATGATTTTCTTCATACACTAGGAAATGTGAGGAAATGCTTGGGACTAGATTCTTATTAGAACATGTTTGAGAGGCATTTGTACACCCAGCACTGCAAAGCACTGCATATTACTGTTGATAGTGGTGGAGCCTACCAAGGGTTAACTTATCATTTGCATTCTACTCAATAAGCTGCTTATCCAGCACATGTTTCAGTGACAATAATGTGTATCACATTGTAGTGATTGTAATGAGCTCAGCCAGCTGGATCACAAAGAATATGAGTTCCCTGATTGAGGGTGTTAATCTGTTCCAATCAGGGAGCCCTGACTGACAGATAAGAACAAGAGGGCAGAGGTGGGTACTGCAGATGCTGGAGATTAGAG
This sequence comes from Chiloscyllium plagiosum, assembly GCF_004010195.1. NCBI lineage: Eukaryota > Metazoa > Chordata > Chondrichthyes > Orectolobiformes > Hemiscylliidae > Chiloscyllium > Chiloscyllium plagiosum. The sequence continues at coordinate 23,079,406 of NC_057744.1, forward strand.
TCAAGATTAGAGTGGTGCTGAAAAAGCACAGCAGGTTAGGCAGCATCCGAGGAGCAGGAAAATTGATGTTTCAGGCAAAAGCCCTTTATCAGGAAAGATAAAAACAGGAGTGTTAGACATCCTGTTCATTCTGAGAGCTGGCTCTGAGGAATCTCTACATGTCAAGGAATCTCTACATGTAATTAAAGGGTGACTTGGTGATGGGATGCTGGCCTCTGTGGAGTCATTTCACACACCACTGCACAAAGTTAAATGATAGGTTTTGAATATCATTCAAAAATACAACCTGACCAGTCAGTAATATGAAAAAGTTTGTGCAATAGTTCTGCCAACCCTGTGCATCATTTTTTTAAAAGTAGAATAGCATTGACTGTTTTCCAGTTTTGTAATATCATATCTGTCACAAAGAAACATTTCATAAATAGTTCTGCATTGATCTGCACTGAAACTATGCCATTCCATGTTCAGTACACTTCTCTGAATTACATTATTGCCATTTTTAGCGACAGTTAAGGTTCAGATGTGGATTGACACATACAGACATCCATTTATGATTAGCACTTGCATCAATTCTTTTGGCTCATCTAATGCATGCCTGAGTCACTGAAAGTCCCAACAACAAAAACACTAGTGTCACCTCTAAGAAGCACAGGCCATTGTTGAAAGAATACTCCAGAAATGGAGTGCTGTAGTGCATTTTTAATTTAGCTCTTTGGATATGCCAGCACATCCATTAGTTTGGGCAAAGAAAAGGCAAGGCTCAATGAAGTACATAATGAAGAAATTGGAACTCTTTGAATTGTTTGCTCTGTTTGCTTGGGAGAAGGTGCCTCTTTCTGGGTAGATTTTTATGTGACCTTAGACTGTTGCTATGGTGACGAGCACAGCTAACTCTTTTAGCCAAAGTTGCATAAAGAGTCATTTTTGGCAGGATGAAAAGTAATATGCCATCATTTACTTCATAGGCACGGAAGTTGATTGTGGCCACATAATCCAGTTTTAGCTCACAAGTCACGGAAAGAACTTGCTTATGTCACATCTTTGGACAAAATTCCTGCAGCAGCCATTTCATCAGGCACAGGTGACAGACTACTCTGTTAGCTGCTGAAAATTACCTGAACTAATAGAAGATTAAGGAAAGAAAGTTATGTTCTTAAGAGGTTTTCTTTGAGCATCATTGAGAGTTCCAGCCTATTCTCTAGTCTCAAGTGATAAATGTACAATTTGAATAAAATGACCCTTGGGGAGGAAGAGACAGAATTTCTCCGTGCACTGTATCTAATGAAGTTGCAAAATCACTTATATAAGAGCTGAATTGTAATTGCATTACAGAATGTAGGGAGAAACTTTTACCCACAGGTTAGGGAATAATTTGAATGCATAGCTCCTGATGTTTTAGTGAGCTATTATCATTTCTGATTTGTGAGGGCCTCGGGGAATATGGGAAGGGCAGTGCGAGTTTGGACACTGAATGAGGACAGGTTTGATGATTGACTATTGCTGGGACATTTGAGGAGAGATGGTTATACAGTAATAATGTCACTGGACTACTAATCCAGAATCCCAAGATACTATTCTGGGGACATGGGTTTGAATTACACCATAACAAATGGTGAAATTTGAAATCAACAAACAAAAAACTAGCCTGGCAAGCATGTTACCACTGTGGATTCTTGTGAAAACCCTTTTGTTACGTTCTTTAGAAAAGGAAATCTGTCATCTTTACCAATGATGGTCTACATGTGACTCACCAGACCCACAGCAATGTGGTTAACCCTTAAGTTCCCTCTGAGAAGTTAGGGATGGGCAATAAATATGGCCCAGATTCTGGATCAGTGGTGCTGGAAGAGCACAGCAATTCAGGCAGCATCCGAAGACAGGCCTGTCTTCGGATGCTGCCTGAATTGCTGTGCTCTTCCAGCACCACTGATCCAGAATCTGGTTTCCAGCATCTGCAGTCATTGTTTTTACCTAATAAATATGGCCCAGCCAGTGACATCCATTTCTCAATTTTACATGACTCTCATAGTAGAATCCCTACAGTGCAGAAACAGACCATTCAATCCATCAATTCTGCACTGACCCTCCAACAAACATCACACTTCCCCATCCCTGTGACCCTGCATTTCCCATGGCTAATCAACCTAGCTGCACATCCCTGGACACCTAGCATGGCCAACCCATCTAACCTGCACAGCTTTGGACTGCGGGAAGAAACCAGAGAACCTGAAGGAAACCCATGCGGATACAAGGAGAACATGCAAAGTCTACATAGACAGTCACCCAAAGCTAGAATCGAGCTCAGGTCCTGGCGTTGTAAGGCAGCAGTGCTAACCACTGAGCCATTGTGCCATACACCCACGAGCAGGTTTTAAGAAATCACTGTTTAAGTCTCTCCATGAAGGAGGAGGCTAGCCTTCAATGCAATTCACTGGGAAGAACAATAAGGAATGAAATCAGCAAGTTTAACAGTTCTTAACGGCTGCTGGTTATCCTTGAAGCAGAGGGGATGGGGTGGGGAGTGACATTACAAATTCATCTTTTAGTGATGATCTTTTGCCTTTCACAGTAAGTAGGTAATTCGCTGTGTTTGACATTGAGTAAGTCTTCAAGAGTGGACTACTGCTTGTTATATAGGCAAAAACAAGGACTGCAGATGCTGGAAACCCAAGTCTGGATTAGAGTGGTGCTGGAAAAGCACAGCAGGTCAGGCAGCATCCAAGGAGCAGGAAAATTGACGTTTCGGGCAAAAGCCCTTCATCAGGAATAGAGGCAAGGAGCCTGCAGGGTGGAGAGATAAAATGTTATATATCCAATTCCAAAACAAGGATATTTTGCTTGATTTATGTCCCACATTTACCACTATCAAAATGTTGTTGTGGGGATGTCTGTGTTTCATACCACTGGGGAAACTTACAGCTAATAATCAGATGTTTGCAAATCTGCTGTTCCAGAACATTGGGAAAAGGACCTAACTGAAGCTGGATAGATTGAGTTCGCGTATTCACTGGGCAGGGGTGCTGTTTGTAGGCCATCATTACCAATAATAAAATGTAGTTTCCAAATTTCAGATCTGCTCCCAAAAACTTTTCAGATTCAACATTTTTAATCAGTCCAGTCAGTGGTTCCCATGTCACTTGACTGAGTAATGTCTAATCCTAAATAGCATGACCGAGAAACAAGTTACATTTATATAGCATCTTTAATATTGTAGAAATATTCAAAGGTACTTCACAGAAATATAATCAGATAAAATTTGTTACTCATCCAATTAAAGCAAGGAGCTGAGGCAGAGATGGGTAAAACTTGATCCAGGACCAGAACAGTAAAGGGCATTTGTTAAATAAAATGGTACAATAATCTCACATTTGTGTTTCCTAACCTTTTCAATGATTCCATTTCAGTGAGATAAGGCCAAAAACAAGTCATGGAATCATACAGACAGAGGCCATTCAGCCCAAAGTTTTTAGCCGTTTGTTGAATGGTGTTCAGTTAGCCCCTTTTCCCTGACTGTCATCAAATCAACATCAAAGAATTGGTTTGTTTGGTGATTTTTAAGAGCATACAATGAAATTTCCGTTATATCCCAATGAGCTCCTCCCCGGTTCTAGCAGATAAAATGCTGCTAAGACCTTATTCGCAGGCTAAAGATCTGCTTTTCTTCTCAGCCATTTCTCGGAATCTGGCAGAATCTACATTCAGGGAACAAGACTCAGTCCTGGTCTGGTTGGGTTTCTTTCTCACAGCACACCTCCTGAATAGACATCGGGCTGTGTGTTTGTCATGATTGATCTTCACTGGGAAGTTTGACCCTGTCTGTCTCCAGGCTGGCCAAGAGGACTGTCTGTGAAGCTGGTTACTATGCTTCTAGGTGGAAGCTCCCTTAGAAAATATCTCCTGCTGTTCTCAAATTAATAACATCATTCAGACATAATGAGCAATGATAGCTTAGAGAAAAGAAGTTAAATCAGCATAATCACCCAATCTCTTATCTGGAATGAGTTAATGATCCTACTTTCTCAGAGAGGAATGACACATAAGTACCATTGCTCCACACACTGGTTCTCTTAGCTTTCCATGCATACATCTCAGCCTTCCTATACAGGATATTAACTATTTAAGAACAAATATACACTTAGGAGTAATATTCTAATCAAAACAAAACATGCAGTTTAAATCTTGTCTGACAGTTAGGTCCTTTCATAATTGCTAATATTTAGTGTGGTCTTTACCGTACAAGGGTAAGACCAGAGCTGAGAAATTCTGATTATCTGGGGCTGCTCTCTTCAGAAAAGACAAAGTGATGATCTTATAGATATCCTTAGAATTATGAAACAATTTCATACGTAAAAATAGCTTCCACATGTGGGAGAGATCAGAACTAGGGGGTCACAAATATTACGTAGTTATTATCAAGTGCTATAAGGGTTTGAAGACCAACTGGTGATTCCTTTTTGTATGTGGAACTGTTTGTGATGCAGACCATTTCCAGTATTCTGTGACAATCTAACTGAATAAGCAACTCCAAAAATCAACAGATGGCAACATTCAATGGGAGGATATTACAAGTTTTTTCAGATAGGACACTCAGGACAGTTAGGGTTCAGGGGAGACAGAGGTGGGTTGAAGGCTAATACGTCTGTGAAAGAGTGAGCTCTAGACTCCATTTTAGGAATGCAATTGAGTTCTATTAATGGGAAGGCAGCTGACAAACACAGATACTGAGTAGGGGGACTCAGTGAGGAGTCAAAAGCAGCTAAGTGGTTCTATAATGTTAAAATGATACCATTGAAAAGTCCAAGGAATTAATACGAATTATAGATAGGAATTGGAAACAGGACTCAGTGGAGTTCCTGGGGAGTTGAGAAAGTTGAAAAATCATTCTGGGTTCGGTAAAACATAAGGGCTTGAAATTAATACAACATTAATACCTCAATGCAATGAGAGGATGTGGTTTGAAAGCTGACAAATACTATTTTCTTGATGTAACTGAGCAAGATTAAAGCCCAAGGTCAGGACTGTCTAAGTGCAACTAATTTTTGGTGATGAGTAGGAGGAGGTGATGGCCTAACGTTACTATTGCTGCACTGTTAATCCAGTGACCCAGGAATGTTCTGGGGATCTGAGGTTAATTCCCTCCATGACAATCCACTAAAAGAAAATCTGGAATTAAGAGTCAATGATAATCATCAATCCATTGTCGATTGTCAGGAAAATCCATCTGGTTCACTAAATGTCCTTTAGAGAAGGAAGTCTGTCATCCTTACCTGGTCTGGACTACATGTGATGTCAGACACAGCAATGTCATTGACTCTTAAGTGCCCTCTGGGCAATTGCGAATGGGCAATAAATGCTGGCCTAGCCTGTGACACCCTCATCCTGTGAATGAATAAAATGAAAGTTATGCTTATGAATAACTTCTGAGCAGTTTCAGAGTCTGCGGAATGTAAATCCAGGACAGAAGGATGATTCACCAGAAAAGGAGTAATTATTGAATCGGTCCATGACAGAAGAGTTCCCAACCTGAAGTTTAAAAACCAGGCTAACAGAAGTGAAAAATTGTAACCCTTTGTGAATTTAACTGAGATTTGACGACTCATCATGTATTAACTTCTGCAATAATTGCTGAGAAATCCATGGGACTTGTGTGGATCACATTTCATGTTTAGTGTGTGCCATGAGGTGTTTGATCATAGTATATTACACATAGTGTCATAGAATCGTATAGCATGGAAACAGACCCTTCAATCCAACTAGTCCATGCCGAACATAATTCTAAACTAAACTCATCTCACCTGCCTGCTCCTGGCTCATATCCCACCAAACCTTTCCTGTTCATATACTTATCCAAACAACTTTTAAACATTGTAATTGTGCTCAAATTCCCCACTTCCACAGAAAGTTCATTCAACACATAAACAGCCCTCTGTATAAACAGTGTGCCCCTCATGTCTTTTTTAGATCTCTCTGCCCTCACCTTAAAAATGTGTCCCCTTGTCTTGAACTTGCCTAGCCTCTGGAAAAGATATGATCACCTCTCAACCTCCTATGCTGCAGTGCAAAAAGTCCCAGACTATGCAGCCTTTCTTTATAACTTAAACCTTCCATACCCAACAATATCCTGATAAATCTCTTTTGAACCCTGTCCAGCTTAATAATATCCTTCCTATAACTGGGAGACCAGAATTGAACACAATATTTCAGAAGAGACTTCACCAATATCTTGCACAACCTCAACGTGACTTCCCAACTCCCATACTCAAAGGACTGAACAATGAAGAAAATGTTTACCACATATTATTTCTGGGTGTTAGAACTAAATTTAACATACATTGCACTGTATTCATAATTCAAATTTAAAGCAAAGATTTACTGTTTATTCAAAGCAGTGGAACATTGTGGCTTATTGAGGTCCTGGATCTGAACTTTTGTCTACTTTAAAAGAAGTGGTTACAATCCCTAACCAGATTGTAACATAATTTGGAGAGCATATCAGGGATCGCAATATAAATTTGTCCCTCCTGTGATTATAATAAATGACATGAGGTAGTTGGGACCAAAGCACAGGTGGGTTTAAAGCGAAGCTAAGTAACTACATGAGGCTGAGAGAAATAATAAAATTAAGTTAACTGAAGTAAAATTGGAATGGGGACTGATGCAGAGAATAAACAATGATATTTTTCTTTTGGACTCAGTAACCTGTTTCAGTAAATTGCCTTGATATAATATTACATGATCATCTGAATGCCTCTGTGGTAATAATGGTTTGGAATAACAAAACTTAGAAGCTTCCCCACAGTTTGACAGCTTTCCAATGATCATTGGCCTTGTTTGCACCAGCAAAGTCAGACGGAATCAACAAGCCATTCAACTTTGATTGAGCTATTCTGCCTATTGGCTCAATATTCAATCAACACAGAAAAAGCTGCATTGCTTAATGTAACCATGGTAAACATGATCTCTCTTGGAAGATAATAGATCTCAGCACAGAGTGGAGCGACATGATATTGTGGACCATGATTTTAAAAATTACTTAATATCATTTGAAATGAAAGGGTTGATTTTCTGACAAGGCACACCTGGTGAAGAGGCTTAATTATGGAGAGGAAGCATGTATCCCGAATGATTGGGAACTAATGGGTATCACAGATCTGAATTTGAATAGCCCCAGCAGGCAAGACTCCCTGCCAACTGCTGTGTCGGGAAATGTACCTTGAAGTTTCTCTGTAAAACTACAAGACTAATCTTCACAGTACAACAGAAATAACATCTAGTGTGATAGAGCTTTTATTACAGTCTTTAAGCCAGATTTCTGTGTCTGGCTCCTCCAGGAATTGTAAAAGAAATCTTGCTTTTATAACCAAACAAACCCAGTGAGATGACAATCTCTCTGTAACACCTTAAAATTACCTCCTCATTAAAACAAAGTCAAAGTCAATTAAAACCATTACTCACAATGCACAAACTAATTATAAGGGAACCTTATTATGGCAAAACCTGTCACACACGCGCATTTCCCAAGTACCAAACATTTCCTGAGTTCTTGCTGTAAACAATTTCAATTTCAATAAAGCTGATTAAGAATGCTTTACCAGTCCCCAGAGCTAATAATAATCTAATTTCAGTGTGATGTAGCAAATAATATAATTGACTTCCTATTAGCTGGTGTCACCTTGGTCTCATTGCAGAAACAGATAAACACAAGAGTGCAGCTTTGTCAGAGGTACTTAAAATGTTAAACCCATCTACCAGTTCTATTGATTCAGATGGAAATGAAAGGTTCCATTAACTTCAATTCCCTTAATAGCACCACAGAAACAACATGTGATTTCATCAGAAGTCAACTATAAAGCCCTACGAGCCTTCGCCATCATTCAGTCAGATTCTGCTGATGTTTTACCTCAAATCTTATCCCTTGATTCTCTTGGTATCTAAACATTTGAGGATGGTTATATAACACAAATTCGTTTTCTCACCAGCAATATGATACAATTTGTACAAAAAATGAATCCAGTCACAGTAGAATTTGTTCTTTCATGTTATGTTTGAGGCTCTCACTGAACTCGAGACGCTGTCATTTCTCATTACAACAAAGTTTGAAGGACCTGAGAACAATACATGCAATAAAGCATTTTTCAGAGGATTATGAGAGGTTTGAAGGGCTAACCTTCTTCTCTTCTGAGCATAACTCAGATCAGTAATAACAGCTTCTTTCCCGAACTGTGGAAATGACACAGCACAAAAGGGGGCCTCATGGCCAATCTTATCTACTTTCTGGGGGGGGGGGAGCCATAGCAAAGTGGTAACATCATTAAACTCACAATGCACGGGCTAAGCACAATGTCTGGCATCATGTTTTAAAACAAATAAGGAAAGCAGTTGGTGAAATTAAATTCACAGACAAAAATCCAGGATTGAGAGCTAGTTTTGTTCATGAATGGTCTTCAGAGAAAGCAGTCTCCCACCTAGCCCAGTCCAGCCGACATGTGGCTCCAGGCTCACAGCAGTGTGGTTGACTTTTACCTGTCCTCAGAAATAGTCCAAGCAAACCATTCAGTCCAAGCACAATTTAAAATGATTGGGTGTAATATAGAACCAGATGGCAGAGTTTAAAGTGTTCTGCAAAAGGAGCAAATGTGAGGTGAGAAAACCCTTTGTTGTATGGTTCTGAAATGCACAACCTTGAAGTGTGATGGAGGCAGGTTCAATTGAGGATTCAAGATGGCATTGGCTAATTATTTAAGTAGAAGCAATGTAATGGGAAAATGCAGGAGTTTGGCATTAAGTCAAAATGTTCTACAGCTGGTATAGACATGATGGGCCAAATGGCCTTGTTGTGTACCTTAACAATTTTGTGATTCTACAATAAAGTGTATCTTTAATTTTTTTTTATATATCAATCATTACAGATGAGATAAGATACAAGCAGAACCAGTCAGCTGCTGAAATAGTATATTGCTAACATATCTCTATGCACAGATTAAACATTGCACTCTAGTGTATAAAATATAAAATTATCAATTAGAATGTAGAATTACACAACATGAAATGAAACTATTTATTTTATTTGTGTACTGTGGAAACTACTTACTTCAGTAGATGAGTAATGTGATCCCACAGAGCATTTGCTTCTATGCTCTCTGTAAACTATGATGTGAGAGGCTCAGCTAATTGTGGGAATTGAAGAGGGCTAGGAGTCGGAGTAATTCATGCATTCATAGATTCATATAGTGCAGAAAAGACCCTTTGGCCCATCGAATCTGCACTGACATAACTACCACTAAAAGTGCACCAATCCCAATTTCCTGCACTGGTCCCACATCCTTGAATGTTATAGATGAGATGAAAAGATTCCTGCTCACAGAAATGTTGCTTCAGAATCGAACTGACTCAGCTTTTAATGATTCTGAAAGCTGCGCTACTGCCAGAGCCCACGGTTTCTCACTGCGGATTTTTCCTTAATCAACCTTATTAAATGTCTAGAGCAGATGGGACTGAATCCAGATCTTCGGGCCCAGAGATAGGTGCGTTCGTACTGTGCCACAAGAGCCCTTAGTTTCTTAATATATCTTAACATATAGCATAACATTTCTTAACCCATCAAAGGGACCCTATCTACCATATCTGAAAAAGGGGCGATTCCCAAGCCCACTTTCCATCATTCCTCACCCATTCATTTTAATGTCTAGAGAATCCCTAAATGCCCTCTCACTTGGGGATGCTCCACATCTGGATGACCACCTGAGAAGTCACTTGTGTGATTCATTAAGTTAATGGCAGCTCTAGGCTGAAGTCCACTTGTGATTTATATTTCCCCTGATCCTTTGCAAATTCCACACAAGATAATCTTCAATAACCTCAAGAGTACCCTGCATTAATTTCCCTGAATGGAATTTGTTTGGATTGAACTTCAAACAACCAGTAGAAGAGTTGATTATTACTATCTGAAAAAAAACCAACTCAGCACCATATCATATTTATTTTCATGAATATTACTGAAATATTCACCTTTTTTAGGCACTCTTTATCTCCCAATCATCAGAACAATTTGTAAAAATACCAATCCAAGGGGAAAGCAGCATTTCTGCTGAATGAGAGGAGAGCACTCCTTGGTAGAGACATTGTGATAGAGAATGTAATAGTTAATGATGATTGATACTCAACAGCCATTGTTGAATATTTAAACCAAATTGGTTAACTCTGATTAGTCAATGCATGGCCCTGAGAAAAAAAGAACAAATTGCTATTACGGATTTTTTTTGATTGGAATAGGTGCAGAATGTGCAGTACGTATGTAACAAATATCCTCACTATTTCTCTACGAGAGTTATGGGTTTAGCTGTATCCCATGTACTGCAACAGTTCAGGAAGGCATTTCTTCACCACTGCAGTACGTGCATATGTTCTTTCTGTTTGCACATAACAGGGCCCTGTATATACAGTACGTGTAGTTTCCGATATACAGTACATGTAGTTTCCAGTTAATGCAAGTGTGACATAATGTGATCCCAGGTGACAATCCAACAGTGGTTGTCAATGTAATTCTTTGCACACTCAGTATTATGCAGCAATTATTGGCCAATTGCAGAATCACATCCTGTAGAGTCACAGAGTCATGCAGCACAGAAACAAACCCTTTGATCCAACTTGGTTTCCCAAACTAGTGCCATTTGATTCATATTCCTCTAAACCTTGTACCTGTCCAAATGCCTTTTAAATGTTGTAATTGTATCAGCATCTACCACTTCCTCTGCCATTTCAATTCCATATGCATACCACCCTGTACATGAAAATGTTGCCCCTCAGAAAGTTTTTAAATCTTTCCCCTTTCACCTCAAAACTATGCCCTCTAGTTTTGAATTCCCCTACCCTAAGATAAAAACCTTGGCTATTCACTTTACCTATGCCCCTCATGATTACATAAACTTCTATAAGGTCACACCTCAACCTCTATGCTCCAGGGAATGAAGTCCCAGCCTATCCAGCCTCTCCTTGGAAACTGTTGCAAGTGTTGCCAGTGCAGGCTGCTTCAGTACATTTGATAACTTGCTTGTTGCAAGCAGCAAAAGGATCATACCATTTGCTAAGATCTGCCAGTATTTGGGATTAGAATCTGGCATCACAATGGAAAAGAAATTGGCACACATCATTACTAATTTATTTGATAGGAAGTATTTTTGATAGAAAGTTATTATCCTCTTAGTGGTGATTAGCAGTCACATTGCTACTGCATAATAGCTGTGTGGAACAGTTAACTTTAACTGTTGCTCAAATGTTTGACATACCTTATCCATCAAGGGTAATCTGAGGTAGACTAGCCACTTTTCAAGGCCAGTGAGAAATTTACAGTGAGAGATGGCATGATCAGATTAACCATTATCACCCAGGATGGTTCTGGTTTGCTCTATTTCAATATCAATTTAGCAGTTTCTGAAGTGTGAGCTGATAATTGCATGGCAAGGTCAAAGAGATCTTTGGGATTTCAATGAATGGTGGTGTATCATTGACTAGCATGAGTTCATGGTTGAGAAGTTAACAGGGGAACAACTGAAATAAAGTGTGAATTGAATCGGGTGAAATAAATTCAACTAGGAGAAAGTGAGGACTGCAAATGCTGGAGATCAGAGTCAAAGAGTGTGGTGCTGGAAAAGCACAACCAGTCAGGCAGCATTCAAGGAGCAGGAGGATCGACGTTTCTTGCATAAGCTCTTCATCAGGAATGAGGAATGCCATGAAATGCAACAGTTTCCAGCACACACTCTTCGACTAAAATAAACTCAAGTTAGGTATGGAAATAGAAATCAAGAAAGAAGAAAGGTTGATTAAGAGAATGAGAATGAAAGAAAGAAGCAAAAATGAGAACTTCAAAAAGATTATTATTATTCCAGCAGTAGCAGGCATACAGTGCTGAAAACCATACAGCTGGACTAAGACAAGTAATTCGAGAACACATTTGTTCGTCTGAGTACTCCAAATAATCAGCCTGTTCTCATCAAGCAGTAGAATTAAAATAGTATCCAATAATATTGCTTGCTTTTGGCTTTGAAAGAGTGAAAAATCATATTTTTGCCTTTAAAAGCCTGTCAGATTTCGTTCAGTTGCTGTGTGCTGATGCCATGTGTGTTGTAACAGTGATGACTCAGTGATATGTGAAAATGTAATGTTTAGACAATCAGAGCATTGTACTCAACCCTGACTGATTGAGTTTGAAATGTTTTATTGGCAACAGAGTCAGAAATGAAAAGGTCTGCGCATTGAATGTAATTTCTTATCTGAATGAAGGTGATATTTGCTAAGCTCTGATGACAACAGGTACAGTGCATTTGTTTAAGAGATGTAACATATTTTACATTGGTTCACTAGTCTATTGTATTCTAAATCTTCCAATAAACATTAAATCATAAATAAATGAAAACAGAAAATTCTGGAAATGCTCGGCAGCTCTGACCACGTCCATCTAGAGGGAGAAAAAATATAGTTAATGTTTAAGGTCAATGACCTGTTATCAGGACTCTGCTAACCTTGTTTCCTTCTCAACAAACCTGCTGAGTATTTCCAACATTTTCTGTTGCTATTTTAAATTTCCAACATCTACAATATTTTGCCTCTGCATCATGTTGTACAAACTATCTATCTGTTATGATGTGGAGGTGTCGGTGTTGGACTGGGGTGGACAAAGTTAAAAATGATACGACATCAGGTTACAATCCAACAGGTTTATTTGAAAGTACAAGCTTTCAGAGGGTTGCTTCTTCAGCAGGTAGCTACCTGACAAAGGAGCAGTGCTCCGAAAGCTTGTATTTTCAAATAAACGCGTTAGACTATAACCTGGTGCTGTATCATTTTTAACTTTGTCTGTTTGTTAGTTCACTCAAACACTTTTGAAAATAACATGCAGGTACTCTTTTTCAATTATTTCTTTATAACCATGTCCAGAAAACCCAAAATTGATCAGCATGAAACTCATCATCTTCTAATACTTCAGAATATTGATTCTTTCTGACACACACCCTCCTGAGTTATTTCTGTCCTGACTTTGATTTGGAATTAGTCCAGGTTGAGATTTCATCTTTACTTTCCTACACCCACCACCCCTTACATGCAGATACACACATTCTTCTAAGCTCACCCCATCCTTCTAAGGTATTTTTGCTCAAATGGGCACAGGATGAAGAGGACAACAGAGCATGCAAGCCCTAAAATTCCATCACTGTTTCTTTAAACTGAGCTCTGGAAGTGCACACAGCAGTTCTTGCTCTGATCAACTTGCTTCTAACAGCACTGTTGGAACCAATGATGCAGCAACATGTGGGTGGAAGATTAAGCCCCAGCTTTTCCTCAGATGCACTGCACTATCATTGTTTGTCCCAAAGGCAATATCTCACCTCTATGAAATAGGGACTACTGTAATTGTAGTAGTCTTCCATCAAATTGAAGCAGGAATGTCATGTGTAACTTCTGTAGAGCATTATGAACTCTGTTTTCCATTGAATGTACTGTAGCCCTAAACATTTTGGGATTTGTGGTAGGTGATGAAGGAATGTAGGACCAACCTTGGAGATGCCGAAGAGACGGGACATCCTCGCAATTGTATTGATTGTTTTACCCTGGACTCTGCTTATTACAGTTTGGCACCAAAACGCCATCTCACCCTTGCTAGCCCTGAGAAAGGGTAAGTGATGACAACTTTACAAGTTACCCAAACTATTCATTGTTTGTAAAATGATTCTTGAAAGGAACACTATTTTCTATAATTGTCCTCTAAATATAGAAACATCAGGATTGGAAAAATATAATCCATTGATGAAATATGAGAATTCAAAAAGATACCTTGTCCATGTAATATTTCTGCGAGGTGTTAATAAGCTAATAAATGTTCTGTAAATGCCAATATTGTGATGCCATTTCCAGGCAATTGAAAAGTGTCAACAGCCATCATTTTTCACTTAGATGAAAATTTGAAATAGTTGATGAAATATTTCTGAACTGAAAGTTATAGAAATTTCATTAAACTTTGTTTGGGTGCTTTGCTTTCAGTCATTTGTTTTCTCAATTATTTAAAATTATCTTCCTATACACATTCTAGTTGTGCAGATTTTTGTCTCTATTGTGTGGCTGATGAAATGTAGTGATAAAATTTGACCACCTTCCATGAACATTTTCCTTCTGCTTAGATTTTAGAAGAAATGTTAGACAGTTCCAGTAACAAATGAGAGATCCTGACTTTTGGACTTTCCACTACATGCTTCAGGATGGTGAAAGTATGAGGCAGATGATTGTCTAATTGAAAGGAGAGATTGAATTGAATATGAACAGTAATTAAATGTGAAAAGGAAGTACTATTGGAGTGTAAATGTAACTGAATACATTGGAAAATAAATAACAGATCATCAGTGTGAGGCACAGTTAATTAGAAAATTAATCAACACCAGTCAACAACTGAATGAAACAAGACAGCAGTGCAGCAAAAATTCTGGTAGATGAAAGAAGATTGGAGCATAGAAAGACAAAAAGGACAAGCTGGACCAACAATCTGTCCTATCCTGTCATATAACGGAACTTCAGTTCACCATCATCCCTATCCATCCATATCCCCTCAACAACCAGGTAATCTCCCTTGAGGAACAAGTCATCAGAGATAATTAAGAGAGTTGAAGCAAATGATTGAGGAAACTCCTGTGGAAATTCAACTGCAGTGTTCTGGGTGAGGTCAGACTGAAGCCTTGTACAAGAATGAAATATGTTTCCTGAATTATCTTGCAAATATTTTCTAATATCTCACTTGCCTTTTCAATAGCCTCATGAAATCCCAAATCTATTAATCCGATAGAACTAAAGACTATTTAACAGTTTTAAATTAATGAATATTAACCACCTTGAGGTATATAGAAGAATTGTGCATTGATTGCAATTACTCCACTAATTTAATTAACTCTTAAGGTAACACTGAGTGTGCTTTGTACAGTATTTCAAGGTTAATAATTTGCAGAACATTTTCAGGCCATCCTTTTGCTGTTCAATTGTGGGCAGTTGATGGTTTGGCTTACTGATGTTGTGTCTATTTGATATGCTCCTCCTCAGCCATTGGTAGGTCCTTGACTCATTGTCTGCTGATGCTCTATCTTGAGCTGGTTTTGTCAATGGTGACTTATCATTGCCCTCCACTCTCAGAGGCAGGGCCAGGAGGCAGGTCCCAAATCTACATTGATCAGACCAGGGAACTGAACCTTTACTGTTGGATTTATTCTAATCATTGTTAGCCATTGAGGCAACTGAGCTACCCAATCCAAATCTAATAAATAAATTGTATTTAATTTGTCATTAAATCTCAGGCTCTCTTGTCTCAGGCTCTCTTATCTAAATTATGTGAAATTTAGTTAACGAGTTCACACAAGAATATTTTGAAGCTGACTGACTTCCATCTTGCTGTAGATTAGAGTGGTGCTGGAAAAGCACAGCAGTTCAAGCAGCATCTGAGGAGCAGGAAAATCGACGTTTCGGGCAAAAGCCCTTCATCAGGAATACAGGCAGACAGTCTGAAGGGTGGAGAGATAAATGAGAGGAGGGTGGGGGTGGGGAGAAAGTAGCGTAGAGTACAATAGGTGAGTGGGGAAGGGGATGAAGGTGATAGGTCGGGGGGTGGTAGGTGGAGTGGATAGGTGGAAAAGAAGATAGGCAGGTAGGACAAGTCATGAGGACAGTGCTGAGCTGGAAGTTTGGAAATGGGATGAGGTGGGGGAAGGGGAAATGAGGAAACATTGATGCCCTGGGGTTGAAGTGTTCTGAGGCGGAAGATGAGGCGTTCTTCCTCCAGGCGTCTTGTGGTGAGGGAGTGGTGGTGAAGGAGGCTCAGGACCGCCATGTCTTCGGCAGAGTGGGAGGGGGAGTTGAAATGTTGGGCCACAGGCGGTGTGGTTGATTGGTGTGGGTGTCCCAGAGATGTTCCCTAAAGCGCTCTGCTAGGAGGTGTCCAGTCTCCCCAATGTAGAGGAGACCGCATCGGGAGCAGTGGATACAATAACTGATATTGGTAGATGTGCAGGTAAAACTTTGATGGATGTGGAAGGCTCCTTTAGGGCCTTGGATGGAGGTGAGGGAGGAGGTGTGGGCGCACATTTTGCAATTCCTGCGGTGGCAGGGGAAGGTGCCAGGACGGGAGGGTGGGTTGTAGGGGGGTTGGAAGGTGGACGTCCACATCCTGCACCACCGCCCTCAGACCCCACCCTTCCAACTGTAACAAGGACAGAACGCCCCTGGTGCTCACCTTCCACCCTACCAATCTTCACATAAACCAAATCATCTGCCGACACTTCCACCACCTCCAAACGGACCCCACCACCAGGGATATATTTCCCTCCTCACCTCTTTCCGCCTTCCGCAAAGTCCGTTCCCTCCTGACTACCTGGTCAGGTCCACGCCCCCCTACAACCCACCCTCCCGTCCTGGCACCTTCCCCTGCCACCGCAGGAATTGCAAAATGTGCGCCCACACCTCCTCCCTCACATCCATCCAAGGCCCTAAAGGAGCCTTCCACATCCATCAATGTTTTATCTGAACATCTACCAATATCATTTATTGTATCCGTTGGTCCCGATGCGTTCTCCTCTACATTGGGGAGACTGGACGCCTCCTAGCAGAGCGCTTTAGGGAACATCTCTGGGACACCCGCACCAATCAACCACACCACCCTGTGGCCCAACATTTCAACTCCCCCTCCCACTCTGCCGAGGACATGGAGGTCCTGGGCCTCCTTCGCTGCCGCTCCCTCACCACCCGACGCCTGGAGGAAGAATGCCTCATCTTCTGTCTCAGAACACTTCAACCCTTCAATGTGGACTTTAACAGTTTCCTAATTTCCCCTGCCCCCACCTCACCCTAGTTCCAAGCTTCCAGCTCAGCACTGTCCGCATGACACCCTCCTCCCTGACCTATCACCTTCATCTCCTCCCCCACTCACCTATTGTACTCTATGCTACTTTCTCTCCACCCCACCCTCCTCTCACTTATCTCTCCACCCTTCAGGCTGTCTGCCTGTATTCTTGATGAAGGGCTTTTTGCCCGAAACGTCGATTTTGCTGCTCGTCGGATCTTGATGAAGGGCTTTTGCCTGAAACGTCGATTTTCCTGCTCCTCAGATGCTGCCTGAACTGCTGTGCTTTTCCAGCACCACTTTAATCTAGAATCAGTTTTCCAGCATCTGCAGTCCTTGTTTTTACCTACCTGACTTCCACCTTGCAATTGATTCAGCTACACACATCTCTCACTTATTTTGCAAATTTCCTCAGGGATACTAGTTATGTCATAGGATAACTAGAATATTCAAGTTTTGGTCAGCTTCTTGAATTGAGCTAATAACCAAATCTAATTTCTGATAACCACTTATAGTCTAATTTTTAAATAAATGTATATTCAATATTTACATATTACGTTAGAAGCATTTATAAGACTCATGATTTTAATTTGAATTAACCCTTCAACTAATCTATTATTATATTAGCATGGTCATGAAATCACATTATTGTCACAACTCGCCAGACTGAAAATGTAATTTGAATAATGTCCCATTGCCAGACAACATAGGTGTAAAATGTAGGTATTCATACCTGGTTGGGACAGTGGGGCTCAGCCATCAATTATTGGATACTCAAATGCATATGTTGGAAACGTTGTATGATTGCAACACCACAACCAACAGTTAAGTTTAGAGAATCAGTGTTAAGACAAGTTTTGCTTTGTATAATCATATGGACATAGCATCTGTAAAAATATGTTTCGTATAAAACTATCTTCTACAATGGAATATTCCATAAATTTACAGAAATTAAATATATCTGGTTTTTTATAAAGAAGCGATACATTTTCCTGCCTCCTCTTCAATAAATCCAAGTTGTAGCCTTTGATCAATGAGGTAGGAAATTTGATCTGGATACTTTTCAATGATGTTCTGTAATCATGGCTTCATGGGACTCCACTCAGCTTGTTCTCATTGTTTTATCACCTCTCTGTTTTAGTGTGGCACTCCATGAAAAGGAAGATCAAGTCAGTGAAGTGCAGAATTGTGATTGTGAATCCATGATCCTGCAATCTTTGATGCCCAAATTTACTTTTTGCCCTTCTAGACTATTAAATATATTAGACATATCATTGTGTGTCATTTTAGCTCCATAACTATCAGTTATGTGCTGACAAGAACTCATAAAGTGAGCTGACATTGCTATGCAGTGCAAACTGAGTGCTGCTCTGTCATGGGTACCATCCCCTGGCTGGGTAATAGCGTCACGAATCTCACAGTGGCGAAGAGGTCCTTTGGCCATTGAGTCTGCACTGTCAAAGACTATAAATCTATTCTCTTCCTTCTTTCTAGCACTCGGCCTTGAATGTTATGACATTTCAAGTGCTTATCCACCTATTTTTTTAAAGGTTGTGAGGTTTCCTGCCTCAACTATTCCCCCCTCCCCCCACCCCATTCCAGGTTTTCATCACCTTCTGCGTGAAAGTAATTTTCCTCCAAATGGCCACTGAAACTGCCAGCTTTCTCTTTAAATTTCTGCCAACTTGTTATTGACCCTGCAACTAAAGAAAACAGCTGCTTTCTATCACCGTCTGTAATGACAATCTATACAACCCGTAATCTTATACACCTCAGTCAAATCCCCTCTCAGCCTTCTCCACTCTGAAGAAAAACAACTGAAGCTTATTCACCCTCTCTTCATAGCTAAACTGCAGCATCCCAGGCTACATCCTAGTGAATCCGGTCAGCATCCCCTCCAATGTACCTCCATCCTTCCAAGAGTGTGGTGACCAGGACTGCACATAGCATTCCAACTGTGGCCTAACCAACATGTTTCTTATCAGCTCCCTGCTTTTATAATCTATGTCATGATTGATAAAGGCAAGTATGCCTTCTTAACTATGTTGAAACTTTATTGCTGGAACAGCACAGCAGGTCAGGCAGCATCCAGGGAACAGGAGATTCGACGTTTCGGGCACAGGCCC
>NC_057744.1:23098417-23137824 GCF_004010195.1 Chiloscyllium plagiosum
CTGACCTGCTGTGCTGTTCCAGCAATAAAGTTTCAACTTTGATCTCCAGCATCTGCAGACCTCACTTTCTCCTGCCTTCTTAACTATCCCTTGACCTATCCTGTCACCTTCAGGGATCTGTGGACAAGCACCCAAGATCCATTGCTTCCTCTGAGATACTTATTGATCTGCCATTCATTGAGAAGTTCCTTCTCTTGCTACCTCTTCCAAAGTACACCACCTCACACTTATCAGGTTAAATTTCGTTTGCCACTGATCTGCCCACCTGATCTCTCCATCTAGACCCGCCTGTAACCTAAGACCTTTTTCCTCACTGTCAATCATCTTAACAGTGGGGGCAATAAGGCAAAGTCCAATGTGGTCATTCAGGTTGATGTTAAAGATCCCATTCTATTACTAAGAAGATGGAGTTCTCCTGATATACAAGTCAATATCACCACATAAAAGTGATGTTCATCCCCTTGTCCAGAATAGCTACTGCTATTAGTAATAAAATAAAGAAGTGCAGGAGAAATTCAGCAAGTCTGGCATTACCTGTCAAAAGAAAAAAGCAATTAATATTTTGACTCCAATATGAATCTTCTTGAGACCTGCTGAGTTTCTCCAATACTTTATCTTTTTCAGATATCCAGACCAACAATAATTTTACTATTACTGCTTTTAGAATTGCATTTCAAAAATAATTCCTTTGCTGAAGTGGTTTGATTTATTTTGATCTGATAATATGCAACATAAGTACAAGTGTGATCATGATATATCATATTGCACAGAAATATGATACGTATGACACAACTAATGGATGGCTTAATGTGGAGTGCCATCTAGTGGTAGAGTCTGAGTTCACATTTTGCTGTGAACAAAATACATAGATGAATTATCAAAAACTCATGTATTCAGTCATTTTAAAGTTTACAAAAACATAACCATGAATTACCTTTTTCAGATGATGGGAGTGAGAATGGCAACCGCAGAGATCTTGGTCAATCATCAGGTTCCAAGGAATATTGTCCGTCAGATAAGGATATTGTGGAGGTGATAAGGACAGAGTATGTTTACACACGGCCTCCTCCCTGGTCGGATATCCTCCCCACAATTCATGTCATCACTCCAACTTATAGCAGGCCTGTACAGAAAGCAGAACTGACAAGGGTTGCTAACACCCTACTACATGTGCCTAATCTCCACTGGATAGTGGTGGAGGATGCACAGAGAAGAACAACACTGGTGACCCAACTCCTCAAGGAGACGGGCCTTAACTACACACACTTGAATGTAGAGACACCACGCAGTTACAAACTGAGAGGAGATATTCGAGATCCTCGTTTCCCACGTGGCACAATGCAAAGAAACCTGGCACTAAGATGGCTTCGGGAAATGTTCAATTTAAACAACACGCAGCAAGGGATCATATATTTCGCAGACGATGACAACACTTACAGTTTAGAGTTGTTTGAAGAGGTAAGCTCAATGTCTTAATATTGCCTGATTGTAATTAGAACAAGTGACAAGTTTGTGTCCTGAGTTTACATAAAACATAGAACGTTACAGCGCAGTACAGGCCCTTCGGCCCGCGATGATGCGCCAACCTGTGACATTAATCTGATACCCATCTAATCTACACCGTTCCATTATTATTCATATGTATGTCCAACGCCCATTTAAATGCCCTTAGCGTCGGCGAGTCTATTACGGTCGCAGGCAGGCCGTTCCCTGCCTATTGCTATTGTAAATATAACCAAATTATGGTCACTATTGCAAAGTGCTCACCTACCTCCAAATCTAACACCATGCCGGGTTCATTCACCAGTACCAAATCCAATGTAGCATCGCCCCTTGTTGGCCTGTCTACATATTGTGTCAGAAAACCCTTCTGCACACATTGAACAAAATCTGACCCATCTAAACTACTTGAACTATAGTATTCCCAGTCAATATTGGGGAAGTTAAAGTCCCCCATAACAATTACTCTGTTACTTTCGCTCCTATCGAGGATCCTGTTTAGATTCTGATTATGTCCCAAGCCTTGGCAG
This sequence comes from Chiloscyllium plagiosum, assembly GCF_004010195.1. NCBI lineage: Eukaryota > Metazoa > Chordata > Chondrichthyes > Orectolobiformes > Hemiscylliidae > Chiloscyllium > Chiloscyllium plagiosum. The sequence continues at coordinate 23,100,448 of NC_057744.1, forward strand.
AAGTGAAGTTGTTTAAAAACATCATCTGAACTCCCAGTTTACAGACTTAAATATTCCTATCTGTTGTGCAACACATACTGTATCCATTTCCAGTCTTTATTTGTTCATGTTCTCCCTCAGCTGCAAACAATCGCTGTACACCTGGCATGTGTCTGTTGTGTAAATTAGATGATTATCCCCTATAAGCTGCATTCTCTAGTGTACACACTCTGAGAAGTAATTTTCTCTGCACACAATAATGGCAGAAAACCTTGTCATCTCTATGACTCTATGACTAGAGAAGGGTTCTGTACCAACTGTACATATTTATAACATATCTCCCATTTTACACTTATGCCATTGTTATGTGTCTTCCCACATTTGCCCATTGGTTTAAAAATACATTACACATCAGCATCTAGTAAATGTAGTTTACTTGAATTTTCAAAGGCATTCAGTGAAGTTTCACGTCTGAGACTAGTAAGGATTGTCAATGAGTATGAGCAAATTCTACTTTATCCAGAGATAAAGTCTATTGATGAAGGGACAAAATAACTAAGGAACATTAATAAACTTGCCCTGAGTTTTCTGATCAAATTATTTGTAAATTATATGGAGTAGGGTATGGGTGAAATAGTTTAACTAAGTTTGGAGATGATACGAGGTTGTAGGGATAGTTAAGAAGGGTAAAGTTTATTGATTCTCTTCAGAGAGTCTTGGTTCAATTACACTGAAGGAGTAAAATAATGTGGACACATGTAGACAATGCTTAGGCATTGCCAGAAAGTGAGTATTTTACTGGACTATTTGTCCAGAGATGAGATTACAAAAGCCACATGGCAGCTAGGGAATTTAAGTTTGGTTAATTAAATAGATCTGGGATAAAAATGTTAGTATCATGACACTAAAACTACTGAATGATTTGAAAGAAACATCATCTAATTCATTAATTACCTAAGGGAGAGAAAACATGCTGTCCTTATCTGTTTGACCTATACGTCACTCTGGTCATCAATAGACTCCTACTTACTCTGCAGTAAGCCATTAAATTGTATCAAGCTGCTTTCTGTAGTTCAAGAAGTTGGCTTACTACCAGTTTCTCAAGGGCAACTGAGGATAGTCAATAGATACTGGCCTTATTGTTGATATCCACATCCAATAAATGAATAAAAAAATTAAATGTATGCAACATGAAAGAGGAGTTGAACACAGAAAATATCCTATCAGTATGAATCCATTGATAAACTCAAATTACAACTGGTTGCATCTGCAAACCATTGGATCTCAATCTGAACCAGGTTATATAATTTTGTGTATGTATGTGTTGCATTCTGGAGAATGGTAGGTAGATCAAGTTCAAGACATTCAATTCACATTTTCCTGGAGAAAAGGCTGAAAGGAAACATGATGCAGTCTTCAAAATAGTGGAACTTAAGAATGAATTATGAACCTTAATAATGAACAAAGGGCCACAGGAGAGAATAAAATATCTATAGACTGAATTTGAGAAAGTATCTTCTGCCTGCCCTTGCCCTGACAACCCTGCCATAAGCTATAGGACAAATGATACATGCAAGGGTATCCAAGATCAGGTTACTAATTCAGCGTTGATTTCTAAGAGGGTCAAGAGTGATATCTGTTAGGAAAGGAAACATATGGTCACAGAAATGTTATCAACAATACTTGATTTGTCTCAAGGGAGGCAGCAGTATGAACTTAACATTGCTTACAGTCATGTGATAGTGGGTCATGTTAGAATAATAGTATATGTTGCCTAGATGGAAAGCTCTGCTGGGCCAAATGACCTCTAGTTAATCAGAATAGCTTACATGTTCATTCAAAATGTCTGTCATTTTGATTTTATTCATTTGGACAGAGAAACAATAGATCAGGGTACTTGCTAGATGGTATGAAGTTCAAGATAGTGGATATCCAAAGAAACTTGGGAGTTTTGATGCATAGATGCATTTAAAATAAAATGAACAGAAAATAATCAAAACAGCTAATGGAAAGCTGGCCTTTACATCTAGAGGATAGAAATATAAGAATGCAAACTCTGGTTAAACCCCACCTTGAGTGCTCTGAATAGATCTAGGCATCACACCATTAAGAACGATAGCCAGAAGAGAAAATGCTGGAAAATCTCAGCAGGTCTTGCAGCATCTGTAAGGAGAGAAAAGAGCTGACGTTTCGAGTCTAACTGACCCTTTGTCAAGAACGATATATTGGCCTTAGAGGGAGTACAATATAGATTTGCAAGAATGATATCTGGACTTCAGTGGTTGAGTTATGAGGAGAGATTATACAAATTAAGGTTAAGAGGTGATTTTGATTAAAGTTTTCAAAATATTAACAGGAAAAGACAAGAGTCAATAAAGATAAACTATTTCCATGGGGTGAGGATTCTAGAACTAGGTGACATTGTCTGAGAATTGAGATGAGACTATTCTGGAAAAGGTGTTAGGCAGAACTTCTACACACAAAGGGTGGTAGACATACGGAACTCTCTTTCACAAAAGACAGTGGATGCTGGATCAAATTTTAAATCTGAGAAAATAAATGTTTGTTAAGCAAAGACATGAAAGGATATGGACCAAAGGCAGGGATCAGCCATGATCTCAATGAATGGGGGAAAGGTTCAAGGGGCTGAATGTTCTACTCTTGTTCCTATGATTTTGCTATTTCAACAAAAGTGGGCTTATTAGTGTATCAACATGACATGAAACATTCCGGTTGATCCAGGATTGGCTAGGTAACATATTTAATTTCTGACTGTTTTCTTTAAAGGTACAGTCGATCTTTATGATGCCACTTCTTAATGTCTCCTCATTCATCCATTAACATTCCAATCTTTTTTTAAAGCTTGTACCTTTTACATCAGCTTATCTCTCTTCTCCTAGACTGTAACAACGATACGTTGGAATCATTTTTTCATCTGCCTAGATAATGTGGTGTCACCACCCAGTGATTAGTTGTCATCGCAAATTCCCCAAATAATACGTCTAAGAAAATTAAAAAACACAAGATTATAAACTAAGTAGAGAGCCTATTCCCAAGTATATATTACAAACTTTGTTACAAACTTAAGCCATTTTAAAACATAGCTATGTCTTTGAGTAAAAGCTTTTATTCCCTTAAAACATATTTCCTATGTTTAGCCTGGCTTTGTATTAGTTTGAGTCATCAAACAGCAACCATAAAACAATATCCTTACTTTTGATCTGTCCATATAACTTCTTCCCTCCAGAACCTGTTTTATAAGCAGCCATAATTAAGCAAAATATAATTTAATTCCTCACTTGCTTTTTCAGGTCAGAGGTATCAATTACTGAAAATAACTTAATTTTACACAGCTTTTACAATAATCTACTTAGAGAGTTGTGATACCTCCCTTGACTTTGATGTTAAATTAATGCATTTGCTTTACTTTTCTGCTAAATATTAAGAAACTGTTCTTTTTCAGTGACATTCATTAAGATTTATTATTTTCAAGCTAGACATAAACTATAATTTATTTCTTGATTAACCTTGTTATCTCAACTCTTTCTTTTATCATTGTTAATGTCCTCTACATTGCCATTGTTATTCCTTTAGGTTTCTCAATAAAAGAACAAAATGCATTTTTCCGACAACAGCAAAATGCAGTCTACATATAAGGACATTATGGAAAATCCCATGGGAGCATTAACTTGAATGCAATTCCTGATTGGTGCTTTAAGCACACACAACTACATAAAACTGATCTTCTGGGTCCACTTTATGATTCCAGTATCTGCCATCTATATCAACATTTGAAAGTTAGAAGCTCTTTGATATATTTTATGAAGCTTGGTTGTGCGTTGACCCATTACAGATGATTTTTACTTTATGATGACATGCAGTTTTTACCTCAAAACAGTAGCCAAGTCAGGAATAAAGTTGTAAGGCTAGCTTTCACAAGCTCATCTACACTTTGAGCAGGATATGCATCATTATGCCTCAACTTGAAAAACAATGTTCAACCAATTACGATCATAACAATATGTAATGTAGCTTGCATAAATCACAATGCTTTATGGTCCACAATGCCAGGATAATGATAAATATGGTAATGAGACAGTGACAAATGTATCATATTCTCATCATTTGTTTTTCACTAATATTGCACCTAACTTTGCACCTTTAACAGTTATCATGCTCTTTCATGAGAGTCTGGTCATCAAAGTTGAACCTATTGACTCTTCTCATTTATATTTTGACAATATACCTTCAATAATGTAAGGATTCCTCAAAACAACAAAATAGATAATCTTCGAGCCTGATGTTAACTCCGTGTAAGTGAATGGATTTTCATTGAGTTGCAGTAGCACCCCTTTAGCTGCAGTACCTTACACTGGATAACTAGACTGTGAAACTCTAATCAACTGGATCAAGATCTTGAAGCAGAATATCACTTAGTTGGTTGAGATGAAAACTTGACCAGAAAGCAAGTTGTTGTTATGAAGGTGAAGGAGGTGAATTATTTACACACAACAAATTTCACAAACAGAAAACAAAATGGAAGTTTTGGTGTTTTGAACTGAGGAGAGAATGCTAGTCAGATCACGTGGAGAATTCTGAGCTCTTCTGCTGTGTACAGCCAGAGCAGATCCTCATTAAGAGGGATAACAGAAACAAAATTGCTCTTGGTTACCATGTGCAAGGACAAAAACATGTCAACAACACATTGTATACCCTGTAATTTTATTTTCCACAAACTGTAATGAAGAGAAAAGCCGCTATTCTGTGTGGTTTCATCCCCAAAGCATTAAACATTGTGGCTAACCCTGAGTATTGCTTTAGATTGTCAATTAAGATGGAATGCTCAAATCTTGATTTGTGACTTTCATGTTTTGTATTGCCTCAGATTGTTAGGATGACTGACCCATGCACAGTTTGCCAGTATCCATTGCACAGAATGTTGGTTTGGTCATTTCAGGTTTTTGTGGTGTTCAAGGAATAGATTCTAGACTGGGCACCTCTTCCAAGCCCAGAAATCATGAGGATCGATGGAAAATCTTCCTCAGATACAAGCATATGTGGGTAGAGCTGCAATGCTGGTTAGGCATCCACTAGAATGTTGGAGCAAAGACATCAACATTGGGTCACCTGCCACAACTCGGCAGAATTAGGCTTTTGTTTTAGGAAGTGGGCTTACTTCAACTTTACCAGCAACAGGACAGAAATCCTGTCCCCTCTGAATGCACTTCCATAAAATATGAAACCATTTTCTTACACCTTTTGTTATGTGTTTTATGTTTAAATTAAAATTCTTCAAGACTCAGATAGACAGATTTTTAATCAGTAATTGAAGATTCTTCAAGAATGAGTCTCAACAGCTCTCTGAGGTAGAAAATTCCAAAGAATTCACTCCCCTTTGTGAAAACAAAAATACTCCTTATGTCTGTCTTAGATGGGCGATCCCTTACTCTAAGGTTATGCTCTCAGGTCAATTGCTGCCATATTGTTACAGATTCCTATATAAGATTCAGCAAAGCAAATAAATTCTGTGATTTAATGTTTCAAGACTGAGGTAGAGCAGTGCTGAGTGAATTCAAGGAAGGGCGAAATGCCTATGTTACAGATACATAAAAACAAATAAATAGGATAATAAAAAATACAATGTTGACTGCATCACATTGCAACTTAATGTATATGTGTATGTATTTTCTACAATTATTTTCATACCAACGCTGTTATCTTAAGTAGTCATTTTGCACTCAAATCCCACCATGGCAGAATTTAAATTCAACTGATATGTGTGTATATAAAGCTATGATCAATAATGGTGTCATGAAACCACCATAAATTATCTGGAAAAGTAACCTGATAATTTATATTTTATTCAGGGAGGGAAATCAGCAATGTTCACCTGATCTGTGCTACATGCAGTTCCAGACTGAGAATAATGTGGTTCACTTTGTACTGATCTCTGAAAAGGCTCTTTCAGTTCAAGGGCAATTAGGAATGGGCAACACATGCTGGCCTTTCCAGTGATACCCGTATTGCATATGGATTTTAAAAAGTTCATAAATACAATGAATTATTGTCATCTGGATAACTGCAAATGTGAAAATCTTTACTGATATTACATGGTTTGTGACATTAAAGAGAAGATAAAACATATCCAAAATGAAAGTATTCTGATCTTGAGTCACATCTTCCAATCATGCTAACTAAATAGAGATTCATTTTGATTGAAGCTTTGATTGCATATTACATGCTATTAAAATACATAAAGGACTAACTTTTTAAATACATTTTGATGGTAATTCTGTTGACTTGATTTCCATGAACAGAACATGTTACCACTTTTTTTTTCCTCACTTTCCATTAGATGCGTGCCACAAGGAAAGTCTCAGTCTGGCCTGTTGCCTTTGTGGGTGGACTCCGTTATGAATCTCCAAAAGTGAATGCAATGGGAAAAGTTTATGGATGGAAAACAGTGTTTGATCCACACAGACCATTTGCCATTGATATGGCAGGGTTTGCAATAAACCTTCGATTAATCCTGCAGAGACCTCAAGCTTACTTCAAGCTGCGTGGAGTAAAGGGTGGCTATCAAGAAAGTAGTCTTCTACGAGAGTTGGTGACACTAAATGACCTGGAACCTAAAGCAGCCAATTGCACTAAGGTAGATCCTATATATATAAATCACACCTACTGTTGAGGTTGTAGAAAAGAATGTATATTTGCAAAGGAAGACTTTAGCACCATTTTTGCCCAAAGGACATCCAAAGCATTTTACAAACAAGTGATTATTTATTGAAATATAGTCACTGTTGTTTTGTAGGCAAACACAGCAGCCAGTTGGCACACAATGAAGGTCTTCAAACAGCAATGTGATAATAGGCAAGTTAATTTAACTTTTAAAGTAATATCTGAATGATAAATATTGGACAGGACACTGGCAGAGCTCACCTGCTATTTTTTTAAATATTGTCATGTGATTTTCCTATTTCGTTTTTTATTCATGGGACATGGGTATCACTGACTAGGCCAGCATTTATTGTCCATGCTCAGAGGGCAGTTAAGAGACAACCACATTGCTGTGGGTCAGGAGTCACATGTAAGTCAGGGCAGATGAAGGATGATAGATTCTCTTCTCAAGGACATTACTGAACCTGATGGGTTTTAATGATAATGAAGAGGTCGTATGGTCACTGTTAGGTTACCTTATTTTTAATTCTGTATTTTTAATGTATTCAAATGTCACCACCTGCAAAGGTGGTATTCAAACCCATTTGGTCTCAGAACATTAGATGTCGTTCTGGCCTCCTAGATCAGTTACATGACCTTCACCCCACCACTTCCCCAAATTCATCTGAGCGTGCAGCTTGACCTTTGGTTTAACAAGTGTATTTGTCAGTGAGGACTGGGTAATGAACACAATCAATAATCTGGCTCAAAATGTGGCCAAAATTGCAGTACTTTTGATAAGAACTTTTCTTAAATTCTCTCACATTTCCACTCAAACTCATTTGCTTAACATCAGACTTAAAATGTGCCAAGAAGCAGCATAATCAAGTAAATTATTAGTACACATTTTTCTTTCTAAGTTTTGTTTAATGAATATTTCCTGATATGTAAGGTCTTGGCTCAGTTAGGTACTTCTAATCCCAGTGTCTAGAAAACAGCATGTATGTAATTTGGCATCAGGCATCTGAAAGTACTGCAATTTTGGCCACATTTTGAGCCAGATTATTGATTGTGTTCTAAAGCGAAACATTACCCAGTCCTGAGTGACAAATACACTTGTTAAACCAAGGGTCAAGCTGCACTCTCAAGTGGATTTGGGGAAGTGATGGGGTAGTGGTCATATAACTGGTCTAGGAGGCCAGAACGACATCAAACTTCTTTAAATAGAAAAGAAGTGCAGAACCATTTGCTGTTATTTTGGTATTCATAGTCACACAATCATAGAAAAGTTATAGAATCATAGAATCATAATCAGTGTCTTTACATCCCCTTGCACCCAAACGAATCAGCTTTGGACTGAAGGGTCTGTTTCTGTGCTGTACAGCTCTATGACTCTAAAAGCCTCCTCAAGGGCCCAGAAGAGTTTGACTAATGGGAATATATCATAGTGATTGTGATCCAGGAGGTGGGGGTAGTGGTCAGTTGTGTGGGTAGGGTCATGTTGCATTTTTTTAAGTTAGTGTGAAAATAGCAAAAACCTCAATTTACAACAGCTGCAATTTGTGCTTACAATTCTGCAATCCTTGCTGAAGTTTGGCTAATTTTAGGTGGACTGTGCAGAAACGTGTAGCACTACATAATGGATAGTCCTGGCCAGCACCTTGAATAATATAGTAGTCCCTGAATACAATGCTGAGACATTGGAGTGAGATTTGAACTTATGATCATGTCACTAGGCAAGAATGCTACCACTGAACTAAAGCTAAATCAATTATATATTCATCTTCACACTCAAAGCAATGCTGTTCAGTCCAACTGTGTCTAGAAAATGTAGTATTAATTTGTGCTATCATGAGGGGTTTATGGAGTTAACAATTATTATTATTGGTCCATAAGTTGACAAGTGTGTTATAATTGGTTAGCAATTAATGTACCTCAGATACCTCATATCATTTTTAATAGTATCAGAATATTTCCTCGGTGATTTATCTAATAAAACCTTAAATCAATTTATAGTTAATCTCATGTAATACTAAAAAGTCATCAATGCAAAGTAATCTAAAGAATTTTAACTTCCAAAATACTAGCGCACACCATGCATGTGACTACAAAAAGCTATTTTTAGGTAGGCTCAAAAACAGCAGCATTATTTTCTATACCGAAAATCCATAACTGAGAATGTTTGCTTTATTAAAGTTCATGATCTTCCCTTTTCTAGGTTAGCTGCTAGATGGATGGTCACAGGAAGAAATATGAGATGGTTCATATTCTGATTCTTTCCTTCCTAATGAAATAATGGACGGGTCTCAGTGATGACGTATTTACTTTGTTTGGAAAAATGGAAGAGTCAAAGCGCAGGCTGCCAGTTTTTTCATGATTTATTGCCAAACGCTTCATAAGAACATAAAGAAAAATGGAATGATATATTTGTGGCAATTTGATATATGCAACTACATTAAAATTTAGTTGACCATACAGGCTGCTGAAATGATGCAGCAAGCCACTTAGTTCAAGGGCAATTAGGGATGGGTAACAAATGCTAGTTCTGCCTGTAATACCCACAGAAAGAATGAAGAGAAAAATGGTAGAGGAAGGGGTTTCATTAACACAGTGCTAAGTTAAGTTACGAGCATTCCTTGAATAAACTATAAGGATCTAATAATGATGCTGACAAGCTACAGATGTTTGGAAGGTGAGAGCATCAATTTTGACAGTACAATCTCGCAACACTTCGTAGGGCATAAAGGAAAATATAATTTTTCAGAAAGTGCAGGAGATAAATGGGTGCTTATACATCAGTAATTAGAATGTCTGTCAATTTTTCTATCATTTACCTGAAACAAAGGAGATGATTGCAGCCAAACACTGGGTTGCTTTAAACTTCTGCAGAAAATTACATGGTTTATTCTCTTCACTGTGCCATTGTCTTCTCTGAAAACTCCTATTGCTGCCATACGGGCTGCTGTCAAGTCAAGCTCAAGTTTAATTGTTCATAACATTTTATTCCCTGCAGAAATTTCTTACAGCTTATCATAGAATCATTGACTCCCTACAATGCAGAAGCAGGCCATTCAGCCCATCGAGTCCACACCATCCCTCTGAAGAGCATCCCACCTAGACCCACTCCCACTGTACTCTATCCCTGTAACCCTGCATTTCCCATGGCTAGCCTGCACATCCCTAGACACTATGGGCAATATAGCAATTGGCCAATCCACCTAACCTTATATCCTGCTATATCTGTTGGAATGTTTCTGTTTGCTCACTTGGTTTACTGAAGTTGTGGTCAAACACTTGTACCTCACTTAATTGACAGTCTGCTCTAAATATGTTCATTGTATTTATATTTGTGGATATCTGATAAAATATGCAGCAACCCTGATATTATACCAATCCAAACAGTTCTAACAGGGAAGGGTAACCCGTAAGGCTCAACATAAGTATGAGAAATGACATCCACTCAGCAACTGAGCAAACAGAGAAAACCTTAAAAGTAGAAGAGCTCAGCTCGTGGCTCAGCTTATGAAGCAGTGTTTCAGGCAAGTTCACAAGAACATTCAACTATTTCCAAGTGGAAGATTCTTACTCATAATGAGCCATCTAAATGAACAGTCAAGATGCATTGTACAGAAGAAGATAGGAAATAGACCCTTTTTTACGCTGTTTATCAACACTGAGACAGTTATATCAAATAAATGCTGGTATGCCCAATCATGCAAAGATGCACTAAGATTGCACATTTTGTTTCATGTGAAAATGCAGTATTAGAAGCACAGAAAATGAATGATCTCTAATCTCCATTTGGAAAGTTATCTTTCATACTAAAAGATGTTCCAATTCAGACATCATACTTTAGTTTTGCTATGTTACTGGCAGATTGACTATACATGCAGAAGTTCCAAAAGAAGCTAGTGCCCATCACAGAGAAAGTCAATAATTATGAACATTCCAGGTAATAACATTGCACTCACACATTGCCTGTGGCTACAACACCCATTAGGTGTTGCCTCTGTGAAAATATTTGGAGCACTTTCCTAGCTAAGGCAGTAAATAACTGAGCTGCTCAGAGGAGGTAGGTTGTTTGTCTGTGTTACCTGATCTCATCTGTCAATGCCAGTAAGGCAACAATTGGCTCCAGTGTTTACGGATAGGAAGGTTGAGTCAGATTTCCATTGCCAATTGCCAAAATCAATTGATGGAAGTGCACCTTTGAGAATACCAGTAGAGATTGAGCACTGTTGCCTCCTATAGGCAAGCAGATGTAGGTTCAGAAATGAAGAATAGCATTTTGGATGACTCCAGTACAAAATGAGTAGCCTTGAGAGAGAGAGGGGAAAAAAATGAGGGGAAAATAGCATACTGGAAAGGAAACTTTGCATACTGGTTCCAACAATGCCATATGCCTGTAACATTACTTATTCATCAAAAGATGGACTGCTATTCTTATCACTCTCTACATAGTCAGTTCAGCCAATAAGTTGCCTTTCTCTGATGTCTGTACTAATTTAATTCTAGCTTGTCTCTCCAATCTCAATACAGACAGAATCATTGCAGAGAAGAAAAAAGAGATTATGGTGACTTTGGGAAAGATGATGTGTGGAAAATAAGTTAATGATTTTAAAGATTTATATCAAATGTTATGCTTTAATTTATTCTTTTACTGTTCACATGCATGATGTAATTTCCAGCAGAATACTACAGTGATTCATTCTGCCACTTTAAAGCATGACATACACAGTATAAATCAGAGCAACATGGCCTCAGTATCATCAACCATCTCTTTGGTATCAAACAAAACCTTTCCCCTTGCTCACCTTTCCACTGCAACAAATACTTTAAAGTTTGTATCATATTTCCTCCAATTCTGTGTTCAAAGCACCAACCTCCTGGGTTTAGGAGCCTGGGAACATTCATTTTCCTCACATTATAATTTGTCAAAGTGAAATTGTCCAGACTGTGGTGGCGCATACACTGTGAATAAGAAACAAATTACTCTGTATGTCCCTGGTGAATAAAAAGCCATTTAGCTCAGTTAAAATCTAGTGGCATTAATACATTCTAAAATTGACATTATTCATATCTGCTCTCTTTCTACAATATCACATTCCTGGTTTCCTTTTTATCTGCTGTAATATTTAATATTCGAAATCATTTTCCAAATGAACTTCAATTCTATTTCCAGAACATTGTGTACCCCAACAGCATACAGGAGAAAGATACCTGTTTTGCAGGACTCTTTTACTTGAACATTCTGAGAAAGGATTCTCCACAAATTTGTCAATTTCTTCATCCTGATTAACCTGTCCTATGTTTATAGTCTTTGAAACATTTTTTAAAAAATAAAACACATTCACTTTTTTTCACTTTCAATGGCTTTTATCCAATAAAAGAAATCAGACTAATGCATGGATAAATTTATAACTCATTTCTGTGGGAGGTAAGAGTAAACCAGAGATACAGGCTAACATTATCAGGACCAGTATTTGAATACCACCTTGTTAGAGTTTGAATTCAATAAAAATATGGAATAAAACGTTAGCCTAATAGTGACCATGCAATGATTGTTTAAAAAAATTATTTCACTAATATCCTTGAGGGAAGTAAACTGCTATTCTTAGTCTGTCTGGCCTACACGTGACTCCAGATCCATACCAATGTGGTTGACTGGCTACTGCCTTCGGTAGTTAGGGATTGGCAATGAGTGCTGGACCAGTTAGTGACATCCCATTTAAAAAAAAGTGAATATAGGATGTTCAAGTCCTAATATTGGGCAAGAGATTTATCTTAATTTATGGTCATAGAATCAGAGATTTACAGCACAGAAACAGACTCTTTGGTCCAACTCACCCAGGCCAACCAGATATCCAAGATAAAACTAGTCTCATTTGCCAGCATTTGGCCCATATCCCTCTCAACCTTTCCTATTCATATACCCATCCAGATACCTTTTACATGTTGTAATTGTACCAGCTTCCATCACTCCCTTTGGCAGCTCACTCCATACACGCACAACACTCTGCATGAAAAAGTTGCCCCTTAGGTCCTTTTTAAATCTTCCCTCCTCATCCTAAACCTATACCCTCCAGTTTTGGACTCCCCATCCTCGGGTAAAGACCTTGTCTATTTACCCTATCCATGCTCCTCATAATTTTATAAACCTCTATCAGGTCACCACTCAGCCTCCAACACTCCAGGGAAAACAACCCCAGCTTTTTCACCCTCTCCCTATAGATCAAACCCTTCAACCCAAATAACATCCTTGTAAACCTTTTTAGAATCCTTTCAGGTTTCACCACATCCTTCCTTTAGCAGGGAATTTAGATTTACATTTTTTTCTAAATATAATCTTACAGATTGTTACAGATGCAGTGACTTTGTGTATTTTTTTTCTCTCTTCAACCTTTTATCCTTTTACAGTATGATCCTGTGACATGATGTCACACACATTTCAATTTAGATTTACATTTTTTTCTAAATATAATCTTGCAGATTATTACAGATGCAGTGACTTTGTGTATTTTTTTTCTCTCTTCAACCTTTTACAGTATGATCCTGTGACATGATGTCACACACATTTCCCATAATTGTATAATTTTAGTAATTTACTTTTCTTCCGTGTTCGGTTTAGTTCAAGCCAGAATAGCCCTGCTACAACAAGTCCAAATACACCCTAAAACACCCCAAAACATCATTGACATTCAAATGAAAGATGTGTGACAGTGACTTTAAGTGATAGAAAGAAAGACTAATAGCCATCAATTTGTGCAAAGCAAACTCATACAAAAAGGGATATGACAAAGACCAAATAATCTGTTTCACTGAGGTTAATTGAGGGATAGATAATAGCCAAGACACTAAGGATTACAAGTGTGGTCATCTTCAAAATAATATTATGGGATCGACTCAGCTGAAAGTCTTGTTTAAAAGATGGGGTAGCTTAGTTATCGTATTGATATATTGGATGCAAACCTTTAATAATTCATTTGCATTAGGCTATTGATGACGGGGCTGCATGTTTTCTTTTGATAGCAAAGGCTAAGAGCTGCTGAATGGTCGTGCGTATGTTGTTTCAAAACAAAAGTTATTTCTTTATTAGATTACAGAGTTGCTGCAATGAAAACAAAAATGAAATTTTCCCAGAGAAAAAGAGTTGACAAACTCCAATAGGTTTCACATGTGGCCTTTTGTTACCGTATGCTCAAAGATCACAAAGTTTCTTGGTTTTGAGTATCTATGACTTCAGGGGCGCACAGGAAAAGATTTGCCTGCACATAATACCTCCTTTGGGTGTTCAGGCAATTACAAGAACCCGTAATCTATCACTGTATGGCAAATCACGTTGGTACAGCAGGTTGTTGTATCAAACCATTGATACATGGAAGACAATGTACCTTATTGGATCTCACTAAGTAATGCTGGTGACCTAATAATGTCAAATTATTCCACAAATTGCTTATTATTAATGCATCATAAGGTTGTTAACCAAAGGAAACAGTTGGAAGATAATTGACAATTGGGAAGAATGAGCTAAAAAATAAATTATGCAGTGAGTTGTTATGATCTAGAATGCATTGCCTGAAGGGGTTGTGGAAACATCTTGAATGATAATTTCCAAAAGGGAATTGGATTCACACTTGCAAAGGAGAAATTGTCAAGGCTATGAGAAAAGAGTAGAGAAGTGAGACTAATTGGAAAGCTCTCTCAAAGAGCTGTCACAGAGACAATGGGTTGTATGATTTTAGGACTGTATTGCCTTTGCTTTTTCAGAAGACAAATGAAGCTTCATTTTAAATGGATCCCTCATGTCCAGAAACCTGCACAATGTTTCAAAGAGAAAATACACAACTTAGTTTTTGCAACCCACACTGTTGGCACATTCCAACACTTCCACACGATTTTGATTAGGAGAAGGCATCAAACTCAGTGCTTCAAAGCAAGATTTTCTATTGGGCTTTGTGTTATTATGGAGTCTATTCTGACCTCCATATTGTTTTCTTCCCATAGATTCTAGTTTGGCACACAAGGACTGAGAAACCTGTACTGGTGAATGAAGGCAAAAAAGGCTTCACAGATCCGAACGTGGAAATATAAATGCACAGGTAAAAATTCACAAATCCTTGTAAAAGGCAAGGCAAGTTGGTAAAACTAATGAAAAGAACAGAAAAGTTGGAGTTGTAGTGTTACAGTGAAAACATGAACAAGGAAGCCATCCATGCTTAGTCTTTAAATTCACTGCTTAGCTCTGAGCAGGAGAACTCTGGACAGTTCTGAAACCATACTTTACGAAGAATGACAAAGCCAGGAAGAGCTTTACCAGATGATGCCAGGGATGTAGAAATTCAATGGCAGCCAGAGATTAGGGCATCTGAAAATGTTCTCTTTACAATTTTTGAGAAAATTTGTAGCTCATGTTGTGGATCAGGTTATAAGTTTGCTCACTGAGCTGATGTGTTTGTTCTCAGACATTTCACCACCAGGCTAGGTAACATCATCAGTGAGCCTCCAGTGAAGCACTGGTGTTCTGTCCCACTTACTATTTATCTGTCTCACCTCATTGTGGTGGGTGATATCACTTCCTGTTCTTTTTCTGAGAGGTTGGTAAATGAAGTCCAAATCAATATGCTTGTTAATGAAGTTCCGGTTTGAATGCCAGGCCTCTAGGAATTCCCGTGCGTGTCTTTGTTTAGCCTGTCCCAGGATGGATGCATTGTCCCAGTCGAATTGATGTCCCTCTTCATCTGTGTGCATGGATACCAGTGATAGTTGGTCATATCTTTTGGTTACTAGTTGGTGCTCATGTATATTAGTAGCAAATTTCCTGCCCATCTGTCCAATGTAATGTTTGTTGCAGTCCTTGCAGGATATTTTGTATATGATGTTTGTTCTGCTGGTTGTTGGTACAGGGTCCTTTAAATCCTTTAAACAGGAGCTGTTTCAGTGGGGTGTTAGGTTTCTGGGCTACCATGATGCCTGGTGGCCGGAGTAGTCTATTCATCATGTCTGAGATGTCTTTAACGTAAATGCAGGATGGCTAGAGTCTCTGGGAATGCTGTGTCTTCCTGTTTAGGTTTTTGTGTAGGAATTGGCAGACGACACTTATCAGGCACCCATTGTTCCTGAATACATTGTACAGTTGTTTTTTCTCAGCTTCTCTTAGTTCGTGGGTGCTGCAGTGTGTTGTGGCTTGTTTAAATAATGTCCTGATGCAGCTCCGTTTGTGGATGTTGGGGTGATTGCTCCTGTAGTTGAATATAGGTCACTAGTATCCATACACACAAACAAAGAGGGAAACCAGTTCAACTGGACAATACATCCATCCTGGGACAGGCTATACAAAGACATGCATGGCATTCAAACCGGAACTCCATTAACAAATATATTGTTTCGGACCTCATTTACCAACCTCTCAGAAAAAGAACCAGAAATGATATGACCCACCACAACGAAGCGAGACAGATAAATAGTAAGTGGGACAGAACACCAGCGCTTCACTGGAGGCTCACTGATTATGTTACCTAGCCTGGTGGTGAAACATCTGAGAACAAATCTACCAGCTCAGCGAGCAACTTTACAACCTGATTGTTTTCTTTAGCATGGAGATAATTAAAGGAAGACATAATAGAGTTATCCAAAATTATAATGAGTCTTTCAACAATTAGAAATAAACTAATTCCTCATTTACAAATGTCTTGCCAATACAGAAACAGGAAAGCAATAAAAATAATACAGCAAATGCTGGTAATCTAAAATAAAAGCAGAAAGTGCTGTTGAAGTTCAGTGGTCTGGCAGCATCTGTGGAGAGAGAAGCAGAATTAATGCTTTGAGACTGTTATGACCAGAGGGAGATTGAAAGCAATGAAGAGGAACAAGCTGGAGGATTTAAACGGAAATCCCGTCAGAGGGAAGACCAGAATCTCATCAAGGTTGACATACCAAGAAGAGTAGTGGCACTGAATTAAACACCCAAATAAAAATTGAATACTGTGGATGCTGGAAATCTAAAGAAGAGTCTTTTTCCACAGATGCTGCCAGAACACTGAACTTCAACTGATGAATTTCTCTGTTTGTTCCATGTATGAAAGCATTTTGAGAGGAGGATAGAATACATTTACAAAAGGATATAGATACCTCAAATAAATGGGTAAAACATTGATAGATAGGCTATAAAGTAAGAAAATGTGATTTGTCCACTTTGGCAGGAAGATTGGAAAAACAGGATCTTACTTAAAAGGAAAGAGATTACAGAATTCTGTAGCAGAGAAGGGATTTGAATGTACTTGCACATAGAATCGTAGTCATAAAGATGTATAGCACAGAAACACACTCTTCAGTCTAACTATTCCATGGTGACCAGATATCCTAAATTAATTTAGTCCCATTTCCCAGCATTTGGCCCATATCCCTCTAAAGTCTTCCTATTCATATACCCATCCAGATATCTTTTAAATATTGTAATTGTAAAAGCCTCTATCACTTCCTCTGGCAGCTCATTCCATACATGCACAGCCTCTGCATGAAAAGTTTCCCCTTAGGTCCCTTTGAAATCTTTTCCCTCTCACCCTAAACCTATGCCCTCTTGTGTTGGACTCCCCTTCCCTGGGGAAAAGACCTTGGCTATTCACCCCATCCATGCTCCTCATGATTTTATAAACCTCTTTAAGGTCACCCCTCAGCCTCCAATCTATAGCTCAAACCTTCCTACCCTGGCAACATCCTTGTAAATCTTTTCTGAAATCCAGCAAGTTTCACAATGTCTTTCCTATAGCAGGGAGACCAAAGTTACATGCAGTATTCCAAATGTGGTCTAACCAATGTTCTGTACAGCTGCAACATGACCTCCCAACTCCTATATTCAGTGCAGGGACAGTCATCAGTCTTTTGTGCTGCGTCCTATTGGTTAATTTTTCTTGTCTGACAAAGGTTTTTAGAATAGAACTTTATTTGTTTATTCCCTTAATTCAGCAGTTATGTTTTTAGGCTTTCTAGTTGTCAGTGAGGTTTCAGCACCAACATGAAAATTCTGTTGAAGATGTAACATGAGGTAGAGATGAAGGCCTTTTGTTGGCTGATTTCATTGCCTTAACACAAATTGTTAATCTCAGTTTGGCTGTCTCGTGTCTAATCCACGCTGATTTCCTGAAATGGAGCCACTTGAGTGGTCAGGTAATATCTGTAATCATTTTAAGCCAGTGTTTTTAGTTCCTTTTCAAAATCATCTCAATTCAAGTCCCACGTATTAAATCATATGATGGAATTTTAACATTGCTAATACACATTTTTATATAATTGTAACAAGATTTACTTGGTGAGAACTAACATTAACCTTTTTTGTCATGATTTGGAGATGCCGGTGTTGGACTGGGGTGTACAAAGTTTAAAAATCACGCAACACCAGGCTATAGTCCAACAGGTTTAATTGGAAGCACTAGCTTTTGGAGTGCTGCTCCTTCATCAGGTAGTTGCACCTTTATTAAGTGACAACCACCTGATGAAGGAGCAAAGCTCTGAAAGCTAGTGCTTCCAATTAAACCTGTTGGACTATAACCTGGTGTTGTGTGATTTTTAACTTCATTAACTTTTTCATTCAACATATTAATTAATATTTGAAGCAAATTCATGGGTATTTGCTTTCAACCTCTCTGACATTTTTTTTCTTGCAGAGAAATTGACCTTAAACCTGGCTACAAGCTGATTGCTCCATTCTCTCACCACACGTACAATGGATAAAATGGTTGTGGTTCTACCTTTTGGAAAAGCAACAATGTAGATTGTGTACTTATGTGACAAGACAAAGGACAGGTCGTGTCACCAGATAATTAAATGGACAAAGCACAGAAGAGAGTTCTGACAAATGAACTACAATAATTAGAGAATGTGTTCTGTGACGTCATTTAACAAGGCTCTGTGACTTATGATAAGGATAGGTTCCTTTGTATGTGTGAGTAAGGTGGCTCCATTGCAATGCATTCTGTTGCATGGGAAAAGGAAGATGCATGCACTCAGTGTGAATACCAAACCAGAAATAAATACTGGCCTTAAAAAGCTCTCTACAAAAGATATAGAGAAGCAGTGAAGAGGATTGGGCCGTAATTGTGAGGTGCTGCAATGAACCTTTTCTACCATTTACCTGAAAAGACCTAAGGAATGGAATGTTCTGGTTTACATACCTCGTGAGCCTGCACCTATTTGTTTATTCTTTAAGTGTATGAATAATGTACTTCATTTAGACACATGGACATTGACTCGACTTTACCACGAAGTGTGTAACACTGTCAATTTGTAGTGTTCATCCTTTTTTGCAAGGGCTCTTTCATCAGGTGGTCCACCTTAAGCTTGGTTCCAATAATACATGTTCATAGTTGTAAGATCAATGCAGTATGAGAGGTACTTAGCCAGTTTATCCCACTGGATCAGGTTAGTAAAATAACAGTTTACGAATGAGATTCGTTTTTCAGCCCAGCTGAGTCATCTACATTTAAAAGGAATGCATCAAAGATTTTATTGACAAAGGCCATATTTACTAAATGTGATACATGTAGACAGGTAGAGCAATGCTTTTTATTAAGTGGACCTAACTATTGTTGGATGACTTCATTTTTACTGCCATTTGTGAGTGATTGAAAATTATGGAAGACACAGATTTAGGTACGTAAGCCAAGATATCAGAAGATTCAGGTTTAGTTAGATTGTATCTACTGCACTTATGGAAAGATGGCTGATGGGAACTGCCTAGGTCACCTTGCTCAGTGCAAAAGGATCCTAATTTAAGGTTATTGCATAATTATAGCACAGAGAAGGACTCCGAATACATCCAAGCCAAGACGAACAATAAATAAAGAAAACGTGCTGAAAGTAGCAATGTGATCATTAGCAGGAAGAGAAGCTTCAAATATGATGCAGTTTTGGAACTGATTTCAGATCTAATGAAGAGTCCCACCTACAGTGTTAACTCTTTAAATTCTCCTTACACACTGGCTACCTGCTATCTCAAGTTTCTGATATTCATAGATGTTCCATTTGTCTCTGACTTGTGACATACTTAACTTTCAGTTCAGGACACTCATACCAGAAGTGTTTCATTCATCCAACGTTGGTTCCTTCATATTCATGAGTTCAAATTCCTTGACATTTTGTTATGTTCATTTCAAAGTTGAATTCCTTTCCTAGTACCTTGCATGGAGAACATTTCGTTCAATGTACTCTTGAGGTTGCAATGTCATTATAACTGTGTAGTAATATTGCCTCGATCAGCAGAACTAGCTCAGAAAAACAAACATCAGAAAGTTCACCAAGGGCACCTCAGAATCTTTAATACTGTCGGTGTGTAGCAGAATTTTTGTGTGCCTTTGTTCAGTTAAAATTAGTGAATGGAACCATACAAAAGATGCCCTGTAATGAGTGTAGCAAATGGGTCCAAGGTTGGAATTGCTGCAAATTTGTTTGCTTCAAATACTTTTGTGAATATTTAAATTGAGGCTCTAAAGTTGTTAATGCCCATGGAGATCTGCAAAATGGATTCTGAATGAAGAAAGAAATTCTGGTCACATGATGAGATAAGGATTTTCAGATTTTTAAGTTGATAATTAGTAATAAACATATCAGCTCATGTGCTAAATTCTTTGGTCCTATATCATAAAGAGGTTGATAATTTGATAACAATTATGACAGTGTGATTTCAGTTCCATCACGACTTACTAATTGTATGTGGTTTGCTTATGTGACCATGAATTAAGTGGGTTTCTCCCTGTTTATTCTGAAATTCATCCAGTTTCAATAATCCTAGAGCACTGATTATGGTTAGTCTAGCTGAAAGTTATGGGCCGAATGGCCTAACTTCCACTCCTATGTCTTATGGTCTTATATAAGGAAAATTCCTCCATCAGTATATCTTTGAATGAATGCAGCAGCTTCTCTGCATGAAGCCAGTATCCAGGTGAAGCATTCTCAGTATCTATGTGTGAAAGATAAAGCATAAAAAATGCAGAATCAATCAGTTCAGATGTAAAAATGTTTCAAATCACATATCCATGTGTTTATGCATTATTTTCAGCAGAGAGAAGCCAAAGACATCTTGTAATGTTAGCTTGGCTTAGTGGTGGCATTCTTGATTGTGAGTTGAACTGGTATGTTGAAACACCAACTGTGGAGCAAAGCACTTAAGAGTGTAGACACTTCTTTGCAATACTGAAGGAGTCTTGCACTGTTGAAGGTTCTGGGTTTTAGTGAGACTTTCATTCGGTGTCTTTTCTTCCTGGGGCAGTGACTCAGATGGATGTTAATACACCATGTGATGCATTTCATTTCTGCTTGCCCCTTCTTGCTGTTTGCTGACTGAGTGAACTAGTGATCTATGTAACAACAATTGTGCTTCAAAATAATTCCTAGTGTTTGAATATGGTCTTAAGGAGATTGACTGTGCCTGTGGTGGTCTGGAATTGGGGAGAGGATCTCTGAGTGAAAAGTAGGCCATTCAGGATTGAGATGAGAAGGAATTTACTCAGAGGGTCATGAATCTTTGGAATTTTCTACCCTAGAGGGCTGTGAAGGCTCAGTCATTGCATATATATGAGGTAGATCAATAGATTTCTAGACCTAAAATAATAGGGATATGGGGATAATATAGGAAAATGGTGTTAGTGCTGAAAAATGTTGTTGAATTAGAAGATCAGCCATGATGTTGTTAATTAATGGAATAGATTCGAGGGGCTTAGTGATGTACTCCTATTCCTATTTCCCGTATTCTTATGGAATGTTGACCATGAGCTGTACATCAAAAGGTTTCTTTCAAGTTCTTCTTTTTAATGGACAGTCGTAAAGTGCATTTAAGAGATACTTTTAATGTTGTGCTGCCAAAATGGAACCTGACCTGATGACAGGGCCTATGAGAAGTAAGTTCATAGTATTCATACCATTGATTTCAATCATTAGAAAATCAAATTCCACATCCGCTTATAGCTCCAAACCAGACTCTTGGCAGGCCAGGATGCCCACTGGGAATTAGAGTTCGAAAATCATCTGTTACGCTGTCACTATAAACCAGTCCTTCCCTCAAGTATTGCAAAACTTGTGCATTGCCTAACCTGTGTTAGTCAAGCTTTCAGCTTCAGTGCGAAATCTCTGGTCATGCTTGAAAAGAAGGTTGCACTCGATTTTGATTGCAACTTATGTTAGTGCAGGCTGTTTACTCGAACTAAAACCTTCTTTTCTAGTCAGCAGAACCCCATTCATAAAGGATCTTCTTCCTCATCATATTGTTGTGTTAAAACAGAGCACTTTAACATATTAGTGGAATGCAACTTATTTGAACTGTACTGCCCAGAGGCAATATAAGGCCAGTAGCACATAAAAATATTTCATCATAACTAATGCTTCAGAAATACATCAACAATAGCCCATTTCCAAGTTCAAAGATTACTTTCCTGAATGAAAACGAGGAATCTCAGTCCATTCAGTCAAAATAATAAACAATAAGGAAGGGCACAATAAATCCTTGAATCACAGATTGCTTTATTACAATTTTCTAACTTCTAGTTTCTCAGCTATCCAAATGTACCTTTACAAGATCAGCGACAGCAAAGTCCTTTTGTTGTAACATAACTGAGTGCCCTACAATAAAAAGGTTATATGGATTATCAAACAGTCATAACCAATACCCATTATACGAGGAAGACCTATATTGTACTTGATTATCATCGTGTTGAATGAAGTAGGTCTTATCAAGGTTCAGCCATTTATATTCAGACTCTTACATTTAGGCAATAATGGATGAGGTAAAGTCTTTATGGCAATACATTCTTTTGTGGAGTATTTTCTGCCATCTCTCTGTTTCAGAATTTCTTCACTTTTTAAACCATGGCTTTTTCACAAGATTTTTACTAACTTAGAGAGAATAAGCTTTCGTGTGGAAAGAAATATATTACATTACCGCAAAGCTTATATTCTCAGGAAGCTGAAAATTGGTTAAAAAATAGCTTTCCCTCCTGCCTCCACCAGCTGATGAGTCAATCAATAAATTCTGTTGACCAGGAAAGATGTTGGTTAGAGTCATGCTATGTCATTTAATCTCTGTCGGAATAGCAATGTCAGTATTACAATTGACTTCAGGCCTTCGGCCAAAGAGCAAAAAAACAAATTCAACCAGAATTTCTATTCTGTATCACTATTTAACAATCTGGTGTGTGCTCATTGATAGCTGAGTTGCTTTTCAAATCGAGTCCACATGCATGGGCAACCAACATTTGGTCAAGGTAGCAAAGAGTTGATAACTTTGAAATGATATCCCAGCAGGAAATCATTTCTTCAGGACGAAAGGAATATTGGCAGAAAATCAGAAGGAAATTTTTAAGAGAAAGAAGTATCTGTGGAAAAGGTAATTCAGATTAGTACCATCAATTCAGAAGAAATTGATTGTAATATCTTTACCATTAGGAGAATGAAAGAGCTATAATAGCTCAATGAGGATTGGTTCATCCTGCATTATGAATCCATCCTCACCTCATCTGACCTGAGTGTTATTCCATTCCCACAATAATGTGACTGATATTTTATTGCCTTTTACTGCCTTCCAACTAAACTATTCAGTTGGCTTGCCACGACCTTCTCATAGTAACAAGAAATGGGTAATAAATGCCTACCCTGCCAGCAATATCCACATTACAAGTTTTCTTCTAAAGACTGTATTACCCACTGGAACCATATATTATAAAATTGGTTGACTCTCATTCTAAATGCTATATCTTAAAAACAAAAATTCTTTATAGGATACAATATAAAGAACAAGCAAACAAATCACTAATAGTAAACAATCTTTCTTAAAGTGATATTTCACATCCATTCATCAAGATAGAGCCATTCTTGGCCAGCAAATAATTACTTGTGCCAAATAATCCCTAATTGCGTGTATCATTCTGCGGAACAATTACACAGTGCATAGGTTTATTACACTGACCGAAAGGTGCTGTGTGTGATAGGAAATCAAAAACTTTGGACTGCATGGTCTATGAATTGTGCAAGTAATTAAGATAGGCAAACATCTTGTGTCCTAAATGAATCTGTATGTGGGTAGAGCCTCAGGATGAAATTACAATAACTGATGTTTACACACCTCCTGGGGAGTTAGAGCAGCGTCTGGACAAACATAACACGCTACAGACAATGCTGTGTCATTAAATTTGAAAATGTGAAGCACAATTTTATTAATGTAATCCTCAGCACTTGACAAGTTACAGCTTTTTCTTCTATCCTCTTCGTAAAACTGATCGATTTATTCTTGTTTTACATGCTTACTGAAGAATTAACTAAAGTTATCTAACACACTACTGTTTGCTAATATCTGCTGTTTAATTTATTTCTATTTATAATTTAAGAAAATGGTTTAATGAAATCCTTCTTTTGTTTAAAAAAGAAAAATTTCTTGGTTAACACCATATGTTACCCTGTAATTCATACATACTGGAATATATATGCAGCCCCTGTGACAGGGCAGATATGATTAAGTTACTAAACATGTTATTGCCATTGTATAGACAAATTCCAGAGAAAGTGAAGCATGTATAATTAAGACATGTACCAAAGCCAACAATTAGCTACTCTCCTACATAGTTTCAATACCACTGACAAAAAAATGGGGCCTGAAGTAATCCACAGCACAGAAAAAGACATCACTGAACAATCGTTCTCCAAAAGCAAGGTTCAGTACTACTCTATAGCTCTCAATAACTCTCAAGGTATAGGAGATATCCAGAGGAAGAATCTGCAAACACATTAATGGTGTCATTTTTGTGTCTGAAAGAAATGTTATTTTCATTAAGGGAATCTGCTTAATTTCCAATCCTTCCACAACAGTATATATTTAAAATCACTCTTCTAGTTTGTGATTGTTTTCTTGCTAACAAGTTGACTGTCTTATCAAAGACACCAAAATAGTTGCACTGTATTTTTAATGTATTAATAGCGAAAGTACTGTTACTTTTGCCAGAAACAAAAGTGACCCAGTAATAATGCACACATTAGCACCAGTGACATTGAGGACTGGTTAGATGCTCCAAATAACATTAATGCTAGTTTGCCAATCACTTTTACTCAATGAAGACACTTCTGTTGCTTAGTTCAGAATGGCTCAATGTAATTATGTAATGGCCTGGTATGTCCCGTTATCCTTTGACTAACATATCAGATATAGTTATGTTACAAATAAAAGCAGGTTAGAACATAAAAAAGACAGAATCTTAACAATTGATAAATTGTATCCAGTAGCAAAAGTGAAAAAGGAAGAGACTACAGAGAATTCAGTGGCAATGCCATGTTCTTGTTACCAACAAGACTAATAGCTGGTCAGGACTTGATCATTAATTGTAAAACATTATCTTAACTTTGCAAAGCATTGGCAAGATTTACACTTTGAATGCTGTGTGCAGTTCTGGATGCTCCACCTTTGAAGTTTAGAAAAGAGCTGAACATAGAGCTCAGATTTATGAGGAGAGTGTCACGGAACTGGATTTAATATTCAAATGAAAGAACACTGTGGGGAAGTTTGATAAAAATGTCACAAAACATTATTACAGTCAAAGTAAACAGTTATTTGCTTGTGATTGTAGGATGGGATGGGAGAGGGTAAAACAAGTAGAAAAGCAATGAAACTTGATATGCGTCCAACGGGCTGAAGAATATTTCTCCACATTGAATGATGGATGTGACTGACAGACTCCCAGCTGAATAAGAACATAATAAAAGGAAAGGAAAAGCTGTTTACTCTGTTGAAACTCATCTCTTTCAATTCTGTTGTTGAGAAC
This sequence comes from Chiloscyllium plagiosum, assembly GCF_004010195.1. Taxonomy (NCBI): domain Eukaryota; kingdom Metazoa; phylum Chordata; class Chondrichthyes; order Orectolobiformes; family Hemiscylliidae; genus Chiloscyllium; species Chiloscyllium plagiosum. The sequence goes on from NC_057744.1 coordinate 23,125,875, forward strand.
CACCTTGCAAATAGCTAAATATAGAAGGGCTAGAATTATATAATTATATAATTTACACCATAGATGAAAGGATTTTGCAGATCTCATGTATACCCAAGTTTTCTACTGCAATCGCATTTCCTTACTTTTGCCCCTACAGACACAAATACACTCGGGACATGATGCTGTCGGGACCAGTGAGATAAATGTAGAATACCACTGAGCAAAGTTTTGAGAGTTGTGAGGCTGGATTAATATTCTGTGTGATTATTTTTAAAGGTCAGTGAGTTATTTCAATCTAAGCCATTTACAGGATTCCCTACAGTTCATGTGTCTCTGTTGATGATTGTTTATGATCCCTGGCAGGACAAATGCCAGGTGGCATGTGGAGAAAATGGGTTTGAAAATTATCCTGAGTAGCATTTTATTGAACTCATTTTCTGTACAGACCAGGCCAGAGATTGATCTGCAGGTCACAGATTCTCCATTTAATATAGTGTTAATGTCTTTTGTCATCTGTCTCAACTATGCATACTACAGAAATCGCATTTGATATAAAAAAACAGAAAATGCTGCAGGTGCATGACAAATCCACCTTCTGATATGTTACTATCTGTATAAGAGTTACATTAAGGATGCTCAATCTCAACAATGTTCAAGGTAGATGGATTAAATTCTAAAATGCAGCAGAAGCCAGTTAGCATGGTTCGGGATTGTGATTCACCAACACACAGTATACAACATGCAGCTTAATTATCCTCAGTGCTCACAAGGTTACAGCTGGATGATTCAAAAGGCCAATTCCTACACAGTACCAATACTGTTCTCCTTTCCATAAAACACACAATGGCTGCATTTCTGTTTACAGTTTGCACAAGTGCAAGATTGCATTCACATCCTTCTTCAAAAGCAGCTCAGGCAATTGATGTTGCATGCCTGAATCCATTAGCTGAGACTGATTTGTGTTAACTTGCCCCTTCCAGCTGGCAATTTAGAAACAGGATTTATAGTTGCTGATGCGAAACCAGATTTGGCATTAGAATTACTCGGATACTTGCATCAATTACATCCAGAAAAAGTTCTTCTTGATGCCATTCTGAACACGTATAGTGCAAACAATTCAAACCAATTCCAACATTCTGTTTTTTGTAGTCGGTGAGCTATGATGATGAGAACAAGTGCAGGAGTGAGGAAGAACAACAGCTCCCTCAACCTGTGACAGAAAAGTAATTCTTCAGGAGAAATATCACAGATAGAATGTATTCAGACACTCAAATAAACAGGTATTTATATCACCTGTCCAAACCCCAGAAAGTACACATTACATGACAATTACCTCTGCCATATCTGGGGAGGGCTTTCTAGTAGCTTTCTAAAATCCTAAATGAGATGTAAAGCTTAAAATACAGATTTTGTGTTATCCACTTTCTCCTTCAACGAAGTTCTCAACCAACTTAACACTTATGTATTAGATCGTGAACTTTAATTTGCATGTCATATTTGCAACATGCACTGTATACTTTACATAACCCATACAACAACACATTGTTTTGGAGTCCCAGAGTAAGACACTCAGCTGTAACTAGGTGAATTCATGACAATGACCCATGCAAGATGTGTCTCTCCTCTATAATGCTTCTGCAATAAAAGAACTCTCCAGTAATATATCCATTTTCCCCTTTCCAAACCTTTAGGCTGACATTAAGAAAACTCCCATCTTATATCTTGAAGTATTTGAAGTTAATAATCAAAACTTGTTACAGTCAGAAGGTTATTCCAAATGCATTCTTTATCAGCCCCTTTTTTTGCAAGAGCTTCAAATTGTTCTATTTGAATTGATTGTTTTACTTTACACCATCTTTTCCTTTTAAAATCTAGTGCGACGTTCTGCAGTACTATGATTAAGAACCTATGAAATATGAGGAGTAGGCTTTTTGGCACTTCGAGCAAAGTCAAGAATTCGATGAGGTCACGGCTGATCTGCTACCTCAGCCTCATTTCCCTTATTACCCCAAACTCTATTTACCTCTGTCTTGAGTATACTGAATGACTCAGCATCCTCAAACTAGCTGGGTAGAGAACTCCAAATATACACAATCCTCTGAGTGAAGAACATTCTCATCTCCATCCTTGACAGTCAATTCCTAAAAGCAGTGACCCATTTTTCCAGATTCCTCAAGCAGAGAATTCTCAGCATCTGTTCTATCAAGTACCTTAAGAATTTTAAATGTTTCAATTGAGTCAACTTGAATTTCATTCGTCTAAATTCTAGGAATATGTAAGGTTAGTTTATTCAATCTCTCCTTGTGCGACAAATTCCCCAGCCTGGGTGCCAGTCTAGTTATTTTAGCGCAGGTGAAACCATTCCTTAGACAAGGAGACCAAAACTGCACACAATACTCCAAAAGTGGCCTCACAAATTGCCTGGTGTGGTTAATACAGCAATAAAAACAAACAAAATACACATTGCATTTCTGGTGGACTTGTCTGATTTTAATGCTAGTAATTTATTTTTGCTGAAAGCTTTGCTATATAAAAAATACACTGTTTACTTGATTTAGTGTTTGTTTTGTACCTCGGATAGGCTTGATGTTATTACAAGGGATGAAGAAAGAAGACTGCAACTTTATAAAACTACTAGGTGGCAGAGTAGGAATGCATATTCATTAGACAGGACAAAAATTATGCACAGAAGACCAGGATTAAAAAAAAATGATCAGACCATAACACGGTAACATCAAGATTTAACTAGTCAGTACGGGCTTATCTTTAGTTTTACATTCAGATGCCGGAGTCAGAAGTTGATCGCTGTCCTTAGTGACAGCATCGAACTGCTGCTGATAAATAGTTCAGATTAGTTTGACTCAGGCTGCCAAATCTGCTTTTCCTAAACAATCTTAAACTCATTAAGACAATCCTAAGAAGGTTGTCCTAACATTGGAATGATTTTTCTTTCACACTGTGTAATAAATGTATTTGATTTTTTTTTTACATAGATCGTAACATTTTCAGTCCCTGTGACAGTTGCACTTTTTGTTTTTGCATGTTAATGTACTGTTGATTGCACACAATCCCTCAATGTCATTTTAGCAAGAGAGAATCCCAAATAAAAAAAAGTTGAAAGTCTAGTTGTCTGGTGTGATTGTTGATAAAGACTGGTGCTGTGTCCTGCTTTGCCCTGAGAACATGTTTTGAAAACATTACGTGAGAGGAAGAGCTGGAAGTCTTAGAAAATATAAAGGTGGATAAATCTCCGGGATTTAGTGGAAGATGTTGTGAAACTTCAAAGTGTTCAGAAAAGATTTACAAGTATATTGCCAGGGTAGGAGGGTTTGAGCTACAGAGAAAGGCTAAATAGAGAAAATGGGGACTATTTTCCTTGGAGTGTCGCTGAGGGGTGATCTTACAGAAGTTTATAAAATCATGAGGGGCATAGACTGCGTGAATATTCAAGGTCTTTTCCTCAGGGTAGGGGAGTCCAAACTAGAGACCATAGGCTTAAGATGAGAAGGGGAAGATTTACAAGGGATTTAAGGGGCAATGTTTTTCTCGCAGAGGGTTTTGCTTGTATGGAATGAGCTGCCAGAGGAAGTGGTGGAAGCTGGTACAATTGCAACATTTAAAAGCATCTGGATAGGTACATGAATAAGAAGGTTTAGATAGGTACGGGAAAAATGTTGGTAAATGGGACTAGATTAATTTAGGATACCTGATCAGCATAGACATGTTGGACTGAAGGGTATGTTTCTGTGTTGTATATCTGTATGATTCTAGTGTATGCCAGGATGTTGTGGGAAGTTAGGGACGAAATTGTGGGACCGCTTGTGGAAATATTTCTATCATCTATAACTATAGGTGAGATGCTGGATGATTGGAGAGTGGTTAATGGAACATAAAGCATAGAACAATACAGTACAGGCCTTTTGGCCTTCAATGTTGTGCTGACCTTTTATTCTACTCTAAGATCAAACTAACCTACACACCTTTCATTTTCCTAACATCCATGTGCCTATCCAAGAGTCGCTTAAATGACCCGAATGTATCTGACTCTACTATCATGGCTGGCAGTGCATTCCATGCACCCACCATTCTTTGTGTGAAGAACCAAGCTCTGACATCTCTGCTAAACCTTCCTCCAATCACATTAAAACTATGCCCCCTCATGATAGCCATTTCCGCCCTTGAGAAAAGTTTCTGGCTATTCACTCTATCTATGTCTCTCATCATCTTGTACACCTCTAACAAGTCCCCTCTCACCCTTCTTCGCTCCAATGAGAAAAGCCCTAGCTTCCTCAACCTTTCTTCATAAGGCTCCAGTTCAGGCAGCATCCTGGTAAATCTCCTCTGCACCCTCTCTAAAACTTCCACATCCTTCCTACAATGAGGCGACCAGGGCTGAACACAATATTTCAAGTGTGGTTTAAACAGGGTTCTAAAGAGCTTCAGCATAACCTCATGGCTCTTAAACGCAAGCTCCTTGATAATGAAAGCCAACACACCATATGCCTTCCTGACAACCCTATCAACTTGGGTGGCAACTTTGAGGGATCTATGGATATGGACCCAAGATCCCCCTGTTCCTCCACACTGCCAAGAATCCTGCCTTTAACCCCGTATTCAAATTCGCCCTTCCAAAATGAATCACTTCACATTTTTCCAGGTTGAACTCCATCTTACACTTCTCAGCCCAGTTCTCCATCCTATCAATGTCCCCTTGCAACCTACAACAGTCCTCCATACTAACCACAACTCCACTAACTCACCCTTCCACTTCTTCATCCAAGTCATTTATAAAACTCACGAAGTGCAGAGGTCTCAGAATAAATCCCTGCGGAACACCACTGGTCACAGAGTCCCAGGTAGAATACTTTCTATCAACTATCACCTCTGTCTTCAATATGCCAGCCAATTCTGTGTCCAGACAGCCAAATTTTCCTGTATCCCCATGCCTCCTTACTTTCTGAATGAGCCTACCATGGGGAACGTCTTGCTAAATATTGTGCCTAATTATAGAATCATTACGGTGTGGAAACATGCCATTTGGCCCAACAAACCTACACCGACCCTCCAAAGAGTATCCCACCCAGACCCATTCCCCTATCTATTACTGTACGTTTACCCCTGACTAATACACCTAACCTACACTTCCCTAAACACTATGGGCAATTTAGCATGGCCAATCCACCTAACCTGCACATCTTTGCCCTGTGGGAGGAAACCAGAGCACCCAGAGGAAACCCAGGCAGACACAGGGAGAATGTGCAAACTCCACACAGTTGCCCGAGGCTGGAAACAAATCCAGGTCCTTGTGTTGTGAGGTAGCAGTGAAAACCACTGAACCATTATGCAGCCCTGTGATGGCTGCCTTAAATTTTGTTTTATTTGTTCATGGGATGTGGGCATTACTGGCTAGACCAACATTTAATGCCCATCCCTAAATTTACAAAGTACAGTTAAGAATCAACTATAGCTCCCGTGCTGCCCAAAGACGTTGTGCCTTTGTTTAAGAAGGGATGCAAGGAGAAGCCTGGGAACTATAGACCTTGGTGATGGGTATGTTGTTGGAGGTGAATCTGAAAGATAGGATTTATATGCATTTGGAGAGACAAAGAATGCCTAGGTAGAGTTAGTATGGTTTTGAGAGAGGCAAATTGTGTCTCGCAAACTTAAAAGTGCTGGCAAATTTAACTCGATTAATTTAGAATATCTGGTCAGTATGGACTAGCTGGACTCTAGGATCTGTTTCCATACTGCACATCTATTTCTCTATGACCAAGATTGATAAGGGCAGAATGGTAGATATTGTTTACTTGGACTTCAGTAAAGCCTTTGATAAGGTTCCACATGGTAGACTAATTTGAAAAGTTAGATCACATGGGGTTCATGGTGAGTTTGCCAATTGGATCCGAAATGTGTTTCATATCAGGAGACAGAAATGATTTAGATGAGAATAGAGTAGGCAATGTTATTAAGTTTGCAAATAACACCAAAACTGGCGGCATAGTCGACAATGAAGAAGGTTAACTAAGATTGAAAAGAGACCTTGATCAGTTGGATCAATGGACTGAGTGGCAGATGGAGTTTAATTTGGATAAATATGAGGTATTGCATTTTGATAAAACAAACAAGGACTTATACAATTAAAAGTGGGGCCGTGGGTAGTGTTGTAGATCAGAGAGATCTATGGGTTCATACACATAATTCTTCAAAGTTTGTGTCACATGTAGACAGGGTAATTAAGGCATTTAACATACTTGCCTTCATTGTTCAGACCTTTGAGTATATGAGTTGGCAAGTCATGTTGAGGTTGTAGAGAATATTGGTGTACCGTGATGCCAGTTCTGTTCACCCTGTTATAGGAAGGATATTATTAAGCCGGAGTGTATTCAGAAGAGAGCTACCAGAATGTCGTCGGAATTGGAGGGTTTTACTTGTAAGGACAGACCAGATGGACTCGGACCTTCTTCATTGAAATGGAGGGGATTTAGGACTGACCTTATAGAGGTTTATTACATCATGAGTGGAATAGATAAGGTGAATTGTAGGTGACATTACCCTAGGATGAGGGATTTTAATACTGGAGGCGTGTTTTTAAGGTGACAGGAGAAAGATTTTAAAAAGATATGGGGCAATTTTTTTTTTAGATGGAGAGTGGTTCACGTTTTGAAAGAACTTCCAGAGGAAATGATCGATGCAGGTACAGTTACAATATTTAAAAGACATTTGGATAAGTACATGAATAAAAAACATTCGGATAGATATGGGCCAAGTGCGCACAGATGGGTCTAGTTTAGTTTGGGATTATGGTCAGCATGGACTGGTTGGACTGAGGGGTCTGTATCTATGCTGTATGACTCTATAACATGTCTGTGTCAAAGTGATAGCACCAGATTTCCAGTGTATTCATTGCCAGGTTTATTCTGACATATTAATTGGCTTCTTTATGCAGGACGATGTATCCAGATTAATCCATCGTTGAAAATCTCAGCTTTGACTCAACAGTTGTTGGCTTGAACTCTATATTAGTAACTCTCCAGACCTTTTTAAATTCACTTGTGGGGAATTGACATTATTGCGTTTCCATTGCTGGCCTCGAGAAGGGGTGATGGTGAGCCGAATCAAGGTGAAGTCCTTTGGATGAAATGTTAAACCAAGTATGCTATCTGCCGGCACGAGTGATATTCTACAGTAGGAGGGTCTCTACCAATGGATTGCTGAGGCAAGTCACTGTTTGTTGCCAGCTGATCACCTTGGTGTTAACCCAACTTCAGAGAACTGATCTATCTTCCACTCATGCAATTAAGAAATAGTTAGGCATCGGTCATGGGTGTGAACCATAACCAGACAGACAGACAGTATGCACTCTGTGCTTCAAGATCTGCAGCTAGCAGTATAACTTATCACAAAATGTGCGTATTGTCATCCTGACGATGGGGCATGCCATACCACATTGAATGGTTATTCAACCAATTGCAGACATACAGCTTCCGCTACAGCTGTTTGCTTCAACATAAACGAATCGTTGGTGGCAACAAGTCCTGGATATTCAGGCACATTGTTACAGACTACCTCAAAATAATTCCCTTGAGCAGCTGTTATCCAAACTGTCTTTCCAATTAACAGGCATGCTCCAGTTCATTGGATGAAATACAAGGTCAGCTCATCAATGTTGAAAGACTGACACAGTGCTAGTGACTGTGTTGGTCCACATGCCCAAGAAAAGTTCCAACATCCTATCTATTGCCTTAGATTTGCTACTCTCTACATACAATATGGTACACTTTTAATAGTGCTTTTAAAAACCATAATAATATAATTGACAGTGCAATTGTAGCAATTAAGAACAATTTGAAACATCCTCTGGGTAACTTAATTCCAAGCAACCCAGTTGAAACATGCCCTGTTTATAAAGCTTTTCAGAAATGAATGGTCTACTCTGTCGAGGATCTCTCACCAGCTGATCACCAGGAAGGAGCCAATGACTATTCCTCTTGGTCAGTGATTGATTTAAAACTATAGAACAGGATAATAATGATAAAAATAAACAATCATTTGACTTTATTTCATGTGTATGGAAGGAGAGCCTATCTTATCAGCTTGAAATGTAAAATTGACTCTGGTGGGATACAAATGTCTCCAAATATTATATAAAACGCTACAACATATACATTACATTATTCCCAGAGTTTTCACAGGCACAGCCAATATGTCACCCAAAGGCTGGCACTATCTTGCTTATAGTGCAGCTTGCCTCTGCATGTGGTTCCCTTTTGCTTTGACAAATGACTGAAAATGAACGAAATGAAACTGATTCAAACCTTGCACAGGGCTAAGTGATCCCACAACTACTCAGTTCATAGAGTCATAGAGATGTACAGCATGGAAACAGACCCTTCGGTCCAACTCGTCCATGCCGACCAGATATCCCAACCCCATCTCATCCCAATGCCAGCACTTGGCCCACATCCCTCCAAAACCTTCCTATTCATATACTCATCCAGATGCCTTTTAAATGTTGCAATTGTACCAGCCTCCACCACTCCCTCTGGCAGCTCATTCCATACACATACCACCCTCTGCGTGAAAAGGTTGCCCTTTAGGTCACTTTTATATCTTTCCCCTCTTAGCCTAAACCTATGCCCTCTAATTCTGGACTCCTCCAACCCCAGGGAAAAGACCTATCTATCCTATCTATGCCCCTCAATTTTATAAACCTATAATGTCACCGCTCAGTCTCAAACATTCCAGGGAAAACAGCCCCAGCCTGTTCAACGTCTCCCTACAGCTCAAATCCTCCAACCCTGGCATCATCCTTGTAAATCTTTTCTGAACCCTTTCAAGTTTCATAACATCTTTCCAATAGGAAGGAGGCCAGAATTGCACGCAATATTCCAACAGTGTCATAACCAATGTCCAACAGCCGCAACATGACCTCCTAACTCCTGTATTCAATATTCTGACCAATAAAGGAAAGCATACCAAACACCTTCTTCACTATCCTAACTACCTGTGACTCCACTTTCAAGGAGCTATGAAACTGCACTCCAAGGTCTCTTTGTTCAGCAACACTCCCTCGGACCTTATCATTAAGTGTATAAGTCCAGCTAAGATTTGCTTTCCCAAAATGCAGCACCTTGCATTTATCTAAATTAAACTTCATCTGCCACTTCTCAGCCCATTGGCCCATCTGAAAAACATCCTGTTGTAATCTGAAGTAACCTTCTTCACTGTCCACTACACCTCCAATTTTGGTGTCATCTGCAAACTTATTAACTATACCTCAATGCTCACATCCAAATCATTTATATGAATGGTGAAAAGTAGTGGACCCAGCATCGATTCTTGTGGTACTTCACTGGTTACAGACCTCCAGTCTGGAAAAACAACCTTCCACCACCACCCTGTCTTCTACCTTTGAGCCATTCCATATTTAAATGGCTTGTTCTCCTTGTATTCCATGAGTTCTAACTTTGCTCACCAGTCTCCCATAGGGAACCTTGTTGAACGCCTTACTGAAATCCGTACAAATCACATCTACTGCTCTGCACTCATCAATCCTCTTTGTTACTTCTTCAACAAACTCAATCAAGTTTGAAAGACATTATTTCCTATGCACAAAGCCATGTTGACTATCCCTAATCAGTCCTTGCCTTTCCAAATAAATGTACATCCTGTCCCTCATGTTTCCCTCCAACACCTTGCTCACCACCGACGCCAGGCTGACCAGTCTATAGTTCCCTGGCTTGTCCTTACCGCCCTTCTTAAACAGTGGCACCACATTAGCCAACCTCCAGTTTTCTCACACCTCCCCTGTGACTTTCAATGATACACATATCTCAGCAAGAGGCCCAACAATCATTTCCCTAGCTTCCCACAGAATTCTAGGGTACACCTGATCAGGTGCTGGGGATTTATCAACTTTTACGCATTTTAAGATATCCAGTACTTCCTCCTCTGTAATATGGACATTTTTCATGATGTCACCATCTATTTCCTTACACTCTATATCTTCCATATTCTCTTCCACAGTAAATATTGATGCAAAATACTCATTTAGTATCGCCCCCATCTCCTGCGACTCCACACAACGGCTGCCTTGCTGATCTTTGAGGGGTCCTATTCTCTCCCTAGTTACCCTTTTGTCCTTAAATGTATTTGTAAAAACTCTTTGGATTCTCCTTAACTATTTGCCAAAGCTATCTCATGTCCCCTTTTTGCCCTCCTTTCTTAAGTATACTCCTACTGCCTTTGTACTCTAAGGATTCACTCGATCTATCCTGTCTTTATACCTGACATATGCTTCCTTCTTTTTCTTAACCGAACCCTCAATTTCTTTAGTCATCCAACATTCCCTACATGTACCAGCCTTCCCTTTCACCCTGACAGGAATATACTTTCTCTGGATTCTTGTTATTTAATTTCTGAAGGCTTCCTATTTTCCAGCCATCCCTTTACCTGCGAAATCTGCCCCCAATCAGCTTTTGAAAGTTCTTGTATAATACTGTCAAAATTGGCCTTCCTCCAATTTAGAATTTCAACTTTTAGACCTGGTCTGTCCTTTTCCATCACTATTTTAAAACTAACAGAATTATGGTCGCTGGCCCCAAAGTGGTCTCCCATTGACACCTCAGTCACCTGCCCTGCCTTGTTTCCCAAGGGTAGATCAAGTTTTGCACCTTCTGTAGTAGATAGATCCATATATTGCATCAAAAAATTTTCTTGTACACACTTAAATTTCTCTCCATCTAAACCCTTCACACTATGGCATTCCCAGTCTAAGTTAAAATCCCCTACCATAACCACCCTATTATTCTTATGGATAATGGAGATCTCCTTATAAATTTGTTTCTCAATTTCCCTCTGACTATTAGGGGGTCTATAACACAATCCCAATAAGGTAATCATCCCTTTCTCATTTCTCAGTTCCGCCCAAATAAATTTCCAGGAATATCCTTCCTCAGTACAGCTGTAATGCTATCCCTTATCAAAAATGCCACTCCTCCTTCTCTCTTGCCTCCCTTTTTATCCTTCCTGGAACTGCCAGGACTGGAGCTGCCAGTCCTGTCCATCCCTGAGCCATGTTTCTGTAATTGTTAGTCCCATGTTCCTAACCATGCCCTCAGTTCATCTGCCTTCCCTGTTAGGTCCCTTGCATTGAAATGAATAGTTTATCAGTCCTACCTTGTTCTCTGCTTTGTCCCTGCCGGCTCTGACAGTTTGACTCACTTCTGCTCTGAACTGTACCAGATTCAGATTGACCTCTTTGCTCACTATCGCCCTGGGTCCCACCCTCACCTTACTAGTTTAAGTCCTCCCGAGCAGCTCTAGCAAATCTTCCTGCCAGTTGAATGTTGGTGGACCAAAGCCGAAGAGAAGGGTCCTCAAATATCCCCACCGTCAATGATGGTGAGAACTAGCAGTTCTATGCAAAAAACAAGTCTGAGGCATTTACACCCATCTTCAGCCAGAAGTGCAAAGTGGATGATCTGTCTTGGCTTCATCCTAAGGTCCCTAGCATTATAGATGTTGAATTCAGCCAATTCAATTCACCCGGGGGTTATTACACACCAGGAATTAAACACTGCCAGCTACCTAAATACTGCGGCTGCAATGCAAGTCAGATGCTAGGAATTCTGTGGTCAACACACCTCGTCACCTTAATGACTGCCGTGTATTTGGTGGCTAAATATATCGGAATGCTCTCTGCATGCCTGGATGCATACAAATTTTGGATTAGTGGTGCTGGAAGAGCACAGCAGTTCAGGCAGCTTTCGGGGTGCAGCAAAATCAACGTTTCGGGCAAAAGCCCTACATCAGGAATAAAGGCAGAGAGCCTGAAGCGTGGAGAGATAAGCTAGAGGAGGGTGGGGGTGGGGAGAGTGTGGCATGGAGTACAATAGGTGAGTGGGGGAGGGGATGAAGGTGATAGGTCAGGGAGGAGAGGGTGGAGTGGATAGATGGAAAAGAAGAT
>NC_057744.1:23138503-23203999 GCF_004010195.1 Chiloscyllium plagiosum
TCTTTTCCACCTATCCACTCCACCCTCCTCCCTGACCTATCAACTTCATCCCCTCCCGACTCACCCATTGTACTCTATGCTACCTTCTCCCCACCCCCACCCTCCTCTAGCTTATCTCTCCACGCTTCAGGCTCTCTGCATTTATTCCTGATGAAGGGTTTTTGCCCGAAACGTTGATTTTGCTGCTCCTCGGATGCTGCCTGAACTGCTGTGCTCTTCCAGCACCACTAATCCAAAATCTGGTTTCCAGCATCTGCAGTCATTGTTTTTACCTGGATGCATACAAATTTCAACAATACTCTTAGAACCTGATACCATTTGTTGCAAAGCACATGACTGGCATATCATCCATCATTTTCAACATTCACACTCTACACCACTGACCCAGAGTGACAGCAATGCACAGTCAACAAGATGCACTACAGCAACTCAAGTTTCTTCCACACTCAGACCTGCAACCTCTCCTTCCTGAAAGGACAAGGGCATCAGATGGAAGGGAACAGACAAGCTGGTAAGTCCCTACCAAACCACACACCATCCTAACTTGAAATTATATTATCCTTTCACTGTCACTAGGTCAAAATCCTGGAACTTCCTTCCTTACCAGGACCTGTCAGTATACCTACATCACAGATTGCAGAAACTCAAGAAGATAGTTTAGAATTATTGTCTCCAGGACAATTAGGAATGGACAATAAATGTTGGCCTAGCCAGTGATTCTAACTGCCATGGTGAAAACGAATGTCAGCCCATCCATTACATTGAACATTCAACCACTCATTCAATACACTGATGCAGCAGTGTACAAAATACAATGCACCAAGTCTCCTTTGACTACACTTTTCAAACCTGAAGCCCTTACAACCTAGAATGACGAGGACAGCAGATGCATGGAAACACTACCCCATGCAAGTTTGTCTCCAAGCTACACACCATCCTGACTTGGAACTTAAGACCATTCCTTCCTAACAGCAACAGCTAAGATGGCAGCTAACCCCTTTCTATGGGACAATTCAGATAGGTACCACATGATGATGTTGCCAGCAAAGGCCATATTCCAGGAAATAACAACAAAAGTAAATCAAATATTCTGTCTTCTCCCATTCCTTGAGGTGGTCAGTTCTTAAATATTTGGGATTCCTAAGTGGTAACAATTAAACTTTTAGAATTCTGTACTTGATTTCTTATCCTCTTGTTTGCCCCACCTTAATTATATAGATCTGAAAGTTGTGTGTTGTAAGTAGACAGGTTTTAAATGAGAGGCTTTATTTTGTAACCACCAACTAATAGGGATAAATTTAACCATCTTGAAGTTCCTTAGCTCTGTCTACAGAATCAATAAAGGTCTTTAGAACTCAAAGGTCAACTGCACTTTTCTCAGTCTTTCTGCAGCTAAGCTAAATTATGGAACACAGCCAATTACTCAACAGAAAACAGGGATGAATGTGACATCTTCCAGACATTTGAAGGAGCTAACCTGGAAGGATATCGTCCGCTGACTCTTGCCCCTATCCTTCACAAAGGCTGATGAGGGTTGTGGTCAATTAGCTTCAAAGGAGACTTTCCCTTTTTAACCCCTGTCATTGATTCAAGGAGCAATTGGAAATAGTTTGCAACAAAACGTAAAAAGCAAAATTAGAGCAAATTAAACACACTAACAACAAGAAGAGGTGACTGGTCTTTATTTTTAACCTCAAACTTTTATTCAATTGTGCAAAATTTGTAAGGTTCCCTTGTCACAGTGTTTTGAGACAATATGAAATTTGCAAATACAGAAGTTTTGAGAGCTTACAAATTAAGCACTTAGATTTGAGAGGTGCATGTAAAGCACGAGGATGACATGTTTTAGCAGAAGCAATTGAGGCAGCGGAGAATACAAGTTCAAGGGAGGAATAGAGAGCAAGTTGAAGAGGAAGATGACAAGTTAATGGGAAGGAAAATCCAAACCTGCTGAACAAGACTTTTCACTGTATTTGTAATAAATACACATGAAAATAAATCAAATCAAATCAAATGGAGGACAGTTTTTAATTAGGAACATTTTAATTATATATTTTGTAAAAGTGACCAAGGTGCAGTATTTCTTCTTGTTCTCCCTAGTGCATCACCTTCTCCCCAAAGCTTCTCCTCTGCTGTTCAACTCAATGGACTTGCCTTCAGGCTTTTGCCTGAAATGTTGACTTTCCTGCTCCTCGGATGCTGCCTGACTTGCTGTGCATTTCCACCACCACTCTAATCTTGCCCTCACCCTGATGCTACTCATACTTATCCAGTCAGATTCTGTCACGTAATTCCCCATTTCTTCAATTTGGATTCAAATCTTTGTCTAATTATTCTCCTACAAGCATTTTGGGACTTTTCACCGACATCACAAAGTGTTTTCAACACAAGCTGCCATCACTGAATTTGCACAAAGTTGAAAGCACCTATTTGACTAAGTGCTCTCTCGTTAGTTAGTCATCAAAACATTAACAACTCCCGCGGATAGAAAAACCTGTGGCACTAAGGTCAGAGTTGCAGGATAGCTATCTGCTCCTACTAGATATAAAGGGTAGTTTTACCAACTCACTGCAAGGAAATACTTCTGTAAGACACAGGAGGGCATTGTTAATTTTTTCCAAGTAAACAAAAAAGAATTTAACATTAATGACCCCAGATTAACCACAATCATACTGAATAGTGGAACAGGCTTGAGGGACTGAATTGCTGACCCTGTTCCTAGTTCTTATGCATGTTTGATATTTCACACCATTTTATAAAATATAAAAGGTCACTAGATGGGGAACTCATCCAAATGTCAGGTTATTTAAATATAATAGGAGAAAGTGAGGACTGCAGATGCTGGAGATTAGAGCTGAAAATGTGTTGCTGGAAAAGCGCAGCGTCCAAGGAGCAGGGGAATCGACGCTCCCCGACTCTCGGTACATCCCACCCCAGCTCCCCGACCCTCGGTAAGTCCCCCCACCAGCTCCCTGATCCTCAGTAAGTCCCACCCCCACCCCCACCCACACCCAGCTCCCCGACCCTCAGTAGAGTGTGGGCGCCCGGACCAGGAGGTGGGAGAGCCCAGGGCTAGGCACCGCCTTCCTAACCTGCAGTCTTCTTCCTGACCTCTCTGCCCCCACCCTCACTCAGGCCTATCACCCTCACCTTAACCTCCTTCCACCTATCGCACTTCCAACGCCCCTCCCTCAAGTCCCTCCTCCTACCTTTTATCTTAGCCTGCTTGGCACACTTTCTCCATTCCTGAAGAAGGCTCATGCCTGAAACGTCGATTCTCCTGCTCTTTGGATGCTGCCTGACCTGCTGCGCTTTTCCAGCAACACATTTTCAGCGCTTATTTAAATATGATATCGAATGAGAATTTTTAAAAAACAAATGAAATGAATTTCAGTGAGATTATAAAAATTAATTTTGCACATTTCAGTCCCAAAATGGATTAATAACACAGATTACATAAAACACACCTATTTGCAATTCTTCTGACCCCTAATTCAGCAAAGCTGCAACACAATTACTTCAAACATATTAACCACTTTGCTAAAACAGTGGGAAAGGAGATTTCAAACACTGTGTCAAGCATTTCTACACTTCTAATCAGCGTAATTTTAATACTTAAAACCTTTATACAATTCTGTAATAGATCAATCCAAGTGATACTCGCGTTATTCTGGTACTTTTCAATGAAGACTTTATTCCAAAGCTTGAATGTGGTGCTGATCAGACATGGTACAAATGAATGCTCTCTTCCACCAAAAAGCTAATGAGAAGTAGTCAAGGAAAGTTCTCTGTTCTCAGCTTCAGACATGTTGAGCTGGCCCCAAGTCAGGTTTGTTTAAAAACTCAACTGTTCTTCCAGCATTGCTCTCTTCAAAAATTACAATCTAATTTAAAAAGGGAAAGATGTCAAATCATAATTACAAATGAAAAAGGTAAGGGGGCTCTGGTGCAAATTTACAGTACAATGGTAACTTAGAAAAACATAAAACTGTTACTTTTTAACAAAATGCTGCCATGAGATGCTGTGCCATCCAGAGCTGCCTTGATGATTTAACAGTGCCAGTGACAGAAGAAAGAAGGATCAGTTTAAATCCCAGAGGAATGTATATAAGTTGCACCTAGCCATTGACTACACACGACCCTCCCCCAAAAAATACAAAACAAAGTCTGTAGCTCTTCCATGAGCTAATAACTAGTCTGCTCACAGTCATAAAATGCTGTGGATGGTCTAAATTGATGTATTGTGTAACCCCTGCCCCCTGTAGGAAAAAGTACTATGTTTTGATGCTGATCTGAAAATTAACACTTCAGAGAATAGAATACCACACAAGTATCAGCCTAAATGATGAATTTTGATCATAGGTGAGGGCTTAAACCTTAAACCTAGGCATCTAACTCAAAAGGTGACAGGAGTTATGGTGCAGTCAACTCCAAACCTTCCTATTGTCAGAGATCATCGTTTAAAGTCCACATTGGGTTTGTTCAAGATTAACAATGATTATTATTTATCACCTGCTGTCACTAAACACTGCATTTTTCATTCACAAATAAGTTGACTTGTTTTTGGTGTCAAAAATAATCCTGTAGGGAAAGGTATGAAACAATGTTAGAAAATGAAGTAAGGAAGATAGAATGCTGAGAGGAGAGCTTCATTCAAAACACTAGCATGTAACCGAATTTTGGATTTTTATTTTTTTTAAATTCTTACGTTGAAATTTTGCTTCATTGCTCAGAAACTATAGTTCAGGGTTCTTTGGAACAGCTCCCCCATCATTTCTGCTCTAATATGGAATAAGGCAATATGGAAGCCCAGTTAACTGTACTGTCAGAACTACTGCACAAAGGGTGAATTTGATCCAAAAAAAATTTTCTTGTGACCGTTGCAACTGTTACCAATCTAGAGGAATGAAAATATAATGGATTCCAATGGCTGGATATTCTGGCTTCTTACCTCATTACTGCCATGTTGTAGCCAAGGGGCTGGTAAGTATAGCGTCTGTTGTGGCCCTATATCCCAGTAACGGCCTAAATTCATTCCATTCACAAAAACCACTCCTTTTTTCCAGCCCTGAAAGTTACAAGAAGAAAATAAAATAACTTGATTGAAAAGAAAATCAGTTCTGAACAAGGGTTGCTGGTCCTGAAACATTAACTCTGCTGCCTCTCCACACACACTGCCAGACCTGCTGATTTTTGATTTCCAGCATCCGCACTCCTTTGTTTTTTTTTGAGTGGCACTTGATTGTAAATGTTTCACAAGAATACACAATAGGCAAAAGGAGTACAGAGAGCTGACGAGCTGGCTGGAAATACAATTGCTGAGTCTAAATATCACTGAAGAGAGTACTGGAATGGTTAGAATCCCAAATAAAATTCACTTGGCCCTCCAAGTCCCACATCCCTGCCTTTTCCCCACGTCCTTGCATTTTTTTCCCCATTCACGTGAAGTTCCCAATTCCCATTGGGAAGCCACAATTAGTCTGCTCCACCCGCTAGCCAGCAACTCCAGATTGGAATGACTCGGAGTAAAACAGGTTTTACCTCACTGTGCCTTTTGTTATTTGGCCAATCACATCAAATCAGCATTTTCTGGTTCCCAAACCATTTGTCAATGGGAAAATTTCTCTCCATCTCTCATCCAGACATGATTATGAATAGCTATCTCAAAACTTCTCTCAACATCCCCTTTTCTAAGGAGAACCTTGTCTGAGAATAGCAACTAAAATCCCTCATCTCCAGAACCACTTGCTGAAAAGCACTGGAGAGGTTGCAGAAAAGATTTACATCTTTCTTGAAATGTGGTGTCAAGATTAGACACTATATTCCAGTTGAGGATGAATCACTGTTTCACTTGGGTTTATCATAACTTTCTTACTTCCTACTCTATTCCTCAATTTATACAGTAGAATTATACCTATTCTCCACCCATATTGCCCTCCTTCATTCTATCTACAAAAATGCCTCAAATTGAAATTCTCCACATTAAACTACATTTACCACATCTCTGTCTAACCCACTAACCTATGTATCTAGTCTTGTTCACTTCCTCCTGTAGTTTACCACTATCCTCCTTCCAGTCCACAACACTTGCAATTTTTGTGCCATGTGAACATGTTATAACTCTATCTTTCTTTGAAGTGGTTTTTCAATGCACCTCTGTTTACTTGAATATTACTTGAAGCTTAAGAGGTGTTAAGAGAATTAGACTTTCCAAGTCATTATGAGTGGCTCTGCTTGAGGGATAATTTTATGAACATTTCAAAGATTTGCTCATGTTATTGTAGGGTTCATTGGTTCTGTACCCAGTGGAACCTGGAAGAACTCTTCAAATATTAGAACACTGTACATTTGATTTTTGAAATTGTTCAGTCACCCACACATTAGATTAGATTAGATTAGATTACATTACAGTGTAGAAACAGGCCCTTCGGCCCAACAAGTCCACACCGACCCGCCGAAGCGAAACCCACCCATACCCCTACATTTACCCCTTACCTAACACTACGGGCAATTTAGCATGGCCAATTCACCTGACCCTTTTTGGACTGTGGGAGGAAACCGGAGCACCCGGTCTGGAGAGAACACAAAATCAATTTCTGCTGTAGAGAACAGGTTCCAAGGTGTGAACATTTCCACAATGCTGTTCAGTTCACTTCAATGGCCATTTACATTTTCAGATCAAAGCCCTATCATTAATCACTGAATTAACACAAACAAATCACATATCATTTCAGTATAAAATGCAAGTCTGATAACACTTAATACTTTACTGTCAAAAGGTTCCCAACTCCAGATTAGTCATTTCCACTAATTTACAACTCATTGGGGAACCGTCCAGCACATCTTATGCAAAACCCAGGCCAATACCATCAAAATTGCGGAGAGGTTTTAAATGCAGACAAGGTTTACTGAATGCAGACTTACTCTTCATATTCTTATACTGGAGTTATAAAATATCTCAAGGTAGAAATTGGAGTAGGTATCACAGAAACAGATCATGTCTCTTGTCTTTAAAACTGACAAAAGTTAAAATGTTTTTTCTTAAATATTCTTCTCACAGCAAGGTTTCTCACCTGATTTTAGTAGCATCAGCAAATGCAGCTACATTGTTTCTTCACCCAGTTAATTAATGTGGATTGTAAATAGTTAAGGCAGTAGTAATGATCCCTGGGGAATCTCACTATAGTGAACCAAACTGAAATATACTCATTTATCATAGACACACTGTTTACTGTTAGTCAATGCTCTAACATTTTACCTCTAACACTTGAATTCTTACCTTGTGTCATAAACTGTAATGTGACACTTTAGTGACCACCTTGGAAATCACTATATGGACTGATTTTCCTTTACAGGTTTGGTGGTTACAATTTGTCAAATACTTTGTTTTCCTGCTGGTGTTGCTTGATTGCAATATGATTTTTTGAAATGTCCTGTTATCCTTGCTAATGAATTCTGGCATTTTTCCAATCACAAATATCCAACTAAGCAGCCCATAATTTCCTGCTTCTAGACCCCTTCCTTTCTTGAATCGAGGTATCATGTTTGTGGTTTTCCAATCCACTGGTAGCTTTTAAGAAGGGGAATTTTGAATGGTTATACCCATATCAACCACTTATTTTAAGACCCAGGATGCAGGGAATTAGCTCCAGGACACTTGTTAGTCTTCCACAGAAACATTATTAAGCAACACCTGGCACTTGTATCAATATCAAAACAGATGAAGAGAAGATGAAGAGAAGATAAAAGATTGCTTAAATCATTAGCTTTTAAGGAGCATAACAAAAGGAAGAGTGGAATTAATACTGACTGGCAACTGTTTGGATTCTACTTGGGCACAATACATATCTCACTCCAACTATGTACTGCTCAGAACAGGGCTAGAAGCTGTCAAAGTGAATCGTTCACAAATCAGCAAGGAACCACCAGTTCTCACGACAAACAGAAAGAAAGAAATAATGTTAAAAGGTAGGTAGTTTTCAAATTTAAAAACTCTAGGGACTTTGGAATTACTAGCCACCTTAAATGAACCTCTGCTCTATGGGCAATCTATTTTGAAGATACATGCAAGAATTGGCAAATAAGACATAAATTTTAAGAGATTTTGAACTTCAATGTGGAAACAAAAAGGAATAAGTCTGCCTATCAACTTGAAAGTCTTAGATGAATAGTCCTGCTTATTATGTGCTTTGTATGTTAGTAATGACTTGCGTACTACCTTCGTGCCAAGAAGCTTTAACCACTTTCATTTGACCTGCTTTCAGAAACTTCAGAAGATCAAATGGCATGACCAAACCGCAAGCCACAGGTGCTCATTTGAACGGATACGCCAAACCACCAAACCATTGTGACAAGTCACAATTAAGTTGGGCTAATTTTGCAGTCAGAATGCTTAACACTCATGTATCAAAGTGAATCTTCTATGGATAGCTCGTCTGGGGTGTGCTCTCATGGCAGTCAAAAGAAGCACTCACCAAAAGGACACCAGGAAGTCTTTAGTTAGGAGGTTTGATGTGGGCTATAAGTCCTGTGAGAAGCCTGTCCAGGTTCACTGGGCAAGGTGATCCAATGTATAGATGGTGGCAGTGCAGTTGATGTAGTTTATATGGATTTCAGCAAAGCTTTTGACATGGTCCCAAATGAGAGACTGATAAAGAAGGTAAAAGCACATGGGGTCTGGGGTAACTTGGCAAGACTGACAAAAAATTGACTTGGTGGTAGGAGACAGAGGTGGTAGTAGAAAGATGTTCGAGAGACTGGAAGCCAGTGTGCACTGATGTACCTCAGGGATCAGTGCTCATTCCCTCATTGTTTGTGCTATATATAACTGATTTGGATGAGAACAGTATGGGGGACAGGTGAGAAGTGTATGATAAATAAGTTTGCTGATGACAAAGATTAGCCAGATGGTCAATACTGAGGAAAGTTTCAGGTTCCAGGAAGATATGGATGGGTTGGTCAAATGGACAGATAAGTGGTAGATAGAATTTAACCCTGATAAGTGAGGGGTGATGGACGCACTTTGGATAAAGCAACAAGATAAGGGAATAATCAATGAATGATAGTACACTAGGATGCTCAGAAGAACAGAGAGACCTTGGGTCGTTTGTCCACACATCCCTGAAGGCAGCAGGAGAGATTAATAGGGTGCTTAAGGCAGCATACAGGAAACGTGCCTTTATCCATAATGGCACAGATTATAGAGTAGTGAGGTTATATTGGAACTATACAAAACCTTTGTTTGACTGCAGCTGGAGTAGTGTGTGCAGTTGTGGCTACAATACTTCCTACAGTCTTGCAGAGGAGATTCACCGGGATGTTATCTGGGTGGAGCATTTTAACTAGAAAGAAAAGCTGGATAGGTTCAGGTTACTTTCTTTTGAACAGAGAAAGCTGAGGGTCATTTGATTGAGCTATATACCATTACGAGGGTCATGGTGGAGGCAGGGTGGATAGCAATCAGCTGTTCCCCTTAATTCAAGGGCCACTAATATACTCAACCTAATCCAGGTCAAACAAATTTACTTGATTGACACTTCACCTAACAATTCAATTTTCATTTTCTCCACCACTGATGCACAATGTCAGCAGTTTGTACCATTTACAAGATGCACTGCAACAACTCACCATGGCTCCTGAAGCAGCAGCTTCCCAACCCAGGACCTCTACCATTTAGAATGACAAAGACAGAAGATGCAAGTGAATGTTGCCATCTGCAAGCTCTTCTCCAAACCGTAGACCATGCCAACTTCCTTTACTATTGCTAGGTCAAAATCTTTGAACTCCCTAACTGCATTGTCCCTACACTCAGAGCTGCAGTGGTTGAAGGAAACTCATCATCATCATCTTCCCTTGGGCAATGAATGCTGGCCTAGCCAGTGATGCCCATATCTCATGATGAACAAATAAACAAAAAATGCATTAAAAACATTTAACAATTAATTTGATTGAGTACTTCACTTAAGTACTGGCTCTTTTGGATTACCATTCCTCTGACATCATGGAATCATTTAACAATGAACAGAGGCAGATTAAACCTATTCCTAGAAAGTTGTCTAACTGCAGGAAAAGGAGGAACTCTAAGAGTAACCTGATTTGCAATTAACTTGAATTTCTTTTTAGAATTAGGGTAGGTTCTGCCAGGTATATGGGCTTCCCATCTGGGTTTCCTGTATCTGTTCTGCCCTGGCTCATTCAACAGTACCAAGGTCAAGTAACACAAAATAGCTCTACATTTTCTTAAAACTCAATCTAATGTTTATTGTTTAAAAAAAGAACTAAACAATGAATGGCAACATAAACATAGCCCAAAGTGAAATTACAATCTGTTATTCAGGGATTTGAATTTAATCTCACGAAATGGATAGGATTGATCTAAATTGATGCCATGCCTCAGCCTGTCTATGTTTTCCCTCAATACTGTCGGTCATGTCTCAGCTCTTGGTGCAAACTGCAAGGAGAATGAATAGAGTCTGAATCAATACATTCTCTGGTCTCAATTGTGTTTAAGAAATTGCAGTAATTAAGAGTAAAGGGGAAATAAAGAGCAGATTTGACAACATTCTGAAAATTCAAAGAGAACTGTCAGCATCATAGCAGGAATAACAATTAATAAACACAGTGATCTGTTCAGTTAGAACACAGACACATTCTAAAACTTAAACTGCCACAGAATGAATCTTCAGTTATGTCAGGTTTTCAATCACAGCTGAAATGTTTCAAAATTCTAAAAAAATTCCTTTAAAAAAAATTGTTTACAAACAGTAGCATCATATTTTCTTCCCATGTTGGGTTGAATTTGACCTTTTGTAGTTCTATAATCTGTTGTTTCATTTTCTCTTCCAACTGCTTTATTGAAGAAGTTTTGCATAAAGGATGCAAGTTATACATTTTGTTTTACACAAGTTATACATACCAACAATCAGCAAACCTAATGTCATTTATGAAAATACCCTGCAAGGACTGTAACAAACACTATATTGGACAGACAGGCAGAAAAGTAGCTACCAGGATACACAGACACCAACTAGCCACCAAAAAACATGTCCCACTATCAATAGTATCCTTACAAACATACAAAGATGGACACCACTTTGACTGGGACAACATACCCACCATACGACAGGCTAAACAGAGACATGAACAGGAATTCCTAGAGGCCTGGCATTCAAACAGGAACTCCATCAATAAACACATCGACTTGGACTCCATTTACCAACTTCTGAGAAAAAGAACAGAAATGATATTACACACCACAACAGACCGAGACACATAAATAGAAAGTAGGACAGAACACCAGCGCTTCACCAGAGGCTTAGTGATGATGTTACCTAACATAGTGATGAAACATCTGAAACAAACCTGCCAGCTCAGCGAGCAAACTTACAATCTGAACCTCATCCCGAGCTACAAATCTTCTCAAAAATCACAAGTATTTTGTTTCAAATATCCCTACCCACAAACAGGACGTGGAAATTATTTTCCTCACCTTAAGTTTAATGAAGGTATCATAAGGCAACGAATCCACGTACAGTACACCGTAGAAAAAGGCAGGTAACGTCGGATTTTCAGGAACAGAATTCAACTGGATAGCTGAGAAACTTCAACCGAAAAGAGACAAAGAAAAAGTTGGCAGTATTATTCCCAATAAACAATATTCAACTTAACAGATGATACCACCTTTATTCATTGAAGTGATACTTGAGTCAAACAGCAAGTGCAAGGTTAAAATGTTTCTCAGGCACTAAGCTTACAAAGTTCAGAAACAATGAACCAACTTATTTGTGGATATGAATCACATGGTATGTCCAGTGACAGTATCACAGATACATCGCCTGATAGCATCCTGCTGGGCAACTGGTGCTTTTCAATTGCCTTGATCCTGCAAGTCTGTTCTGGACAGACACCTCAGGGCTGACTTTCACTTCTACAATAAAAAAAATCCATTTCATTCAGATGAAGTGTCCCTGCCTGCCAAGCTGATCTTTTATGCAAAAGATATTCTCTCCTTCTGTGACAGGGGTAAGTGGACATTGTTATAACAAATGCCCCCAGCAATGGTATCCTCTGCTTCTTAATTAGATTACATATTGATGGTATTCCTGCATCATTGTTGAGACATCCTAAATTTCAGTCCTTAATGGTATCAGTCGTGGGTAGCACTGCGATTGTAACACAATTAGAATAGTGTATAAATTACTTTAAAGTCTGTATTGCTGAAGAAGTCTCCTGGTTTACCAATGTAAAATAAATGCTGCTTGACAATTGAATGAAAGACGCAGCGTTGAGTGGTGGTTAAAAATACTTCAGAAATATTTCTTCAGTGTGGTATTATTGTGTAGAACAACACTGGCAAACGAATGGTGGATAAACTGGTCCCAGATATTCTATGATGCTTTACTTGCAAGAATACGACAATTAGTCTCTCTGGTTTACCTTCCAAGAAAAGCTGCTAAACTTTCCACTCCTGAGTGGAACACTTAGCAGCTTTTCTTGGTTCCTAAACCAGGGATAGATAGTGATGGCCATTTGCAGAGTCATGTACACGTATGCCCATACAGACAAATGGAGACTACACAAGAACAGAAACAGACCCAGCTCTAAAACACTGCTCTGTCAATTAGTCTAAGCTCAACACAAAAAGCAGAAGAGAAACCACAGAGAAGCAGTGTCCATAATCCAGAGAGGAAGTGATGGACAAAAGAAAAGGCTTGGCATAAGTATGAAGACATACATTTTATATTACATAGACTAGAATCTTTCAATAAAGTGGAGACGGCATTTGGTCAGAGCACTGAGTATTGGAGTTGGGAAGTCATGCTGTGGCTGTACAGGACATTAGGCTACGTTTGGAATATTGTGTGTAATGTAGGTCTCCTTCCTATAGGAAGGATGTTGTGAAACTTGGAACAGATTCAGAAAAGATTTACAAGGATGCTGCCAGGATTGGAGGATTTGGGCAATAGGGAGAGGCTGAATTTGGGCCAAATGCTGACAAATGGGACTAGATTCATTTAGAATATCTGGTTGGCATGGACGAGTTGGACCAAAGGGTCTGTTTCCGTGCTGTACGTCTCTGACTCTAAACCAACCATTATTTCTGTGGGACCATTGTTGATGAGGCACTAATGCATAATCAGCCTGAATTCAATTCACAATGAGGGTGGCACAATGGTAGCATGCACTTAGATTGGCATGGGTTACTTGTGTGTGAAGTTAAGAAATGGGTTCAAACTAGGCCAAGTCACAGCAGTATTATTTGGGGTGAGTGCATTTGGCGTTTCCAATGGACAACTAAGGTAGGAAATTCAAATTTCTCCTATGGTTCATCACAAAATCTATCCAAGATTGTGGAGCAACCTGCAAACAGTAATCTAAACTCCGCATACAATGAACAGTTGGAAAACTATGAAAATTTTCTTCGTCTGGTCTTTGTTATCATCTCAACTACTGGTTCTATTCACTAAGCGTTTTAACCATTTGTAATTTAGGATGGAATTCAGGAAGCTTCAAGTGATTTAAAATAAAAAAAAAGCAAGGGCCATAGTACCTTAACGTGCTGATGTATTTACCCTTGAATGCATTTTTTGATTCATTCGTAGGATGTGGGTATGGCTGATTTATTGTTTAGTATTTATTGTTCATCCCCAGTTGCAATTGTGAAGGTGGTGGTGAGCTGCCTCTTGATCTGCTATAGGCAGGCAACAATGCTATTAGGGAGGGAATTCCAGGATTTTGACCCAGCGATGCTGAAGGAAGGAGACATATTTCCAAATCAAAATGGAGTGTGATTTGGAGGGTAAATTGAGGAGGCAGCTCATGTTATCTGTAGTGTCCCACATTTTACATATTTGCCCAAATCCATCTGTATGGCACTGCACTTGGAAGGTACTGTCCAAGGGAAATTCTGCAGTAAAGGCATGTAGATGGTACATATGACTACTACTGAACATTTGTGCTGGAAATAATGGGTGTTTGTGGATGTGGTGCCAATCATGTGGGCTGCTTTCTTCTGGATAGTGTTAAGCTTCTGGAGCTGCACTTGTCCAGGCGAGTGGGGAGTATTCCATCACAGTCCTGACCTGTGCCTTGTAAATAGTGGACAAGGAAGAAAAGCAAAATACTGCAGATGCTGAAAATCTGAATTAAAAAAAAGGGTGTTGGGGAAACTCAGTAGGGCTGGCAGCATCTGTGAAGACAAAACACAATTACCTAGGATATTTCGAGAAAATCTAGAATTAGGCATCACTGTTTAAAAATCACAGTTGCCTGTTTAAGTCAGTGATTCCTGAAGAAGGGCTTATGCCCAAAACGTCGATTCTCCTGCTCCTTTGATGCTGTCTGACCTGCTGCACTTTTCTAGCAACACATTTTTCAGCTAAGTCAGTGATGAGGCAAGTATTTCCCTCAGAGGATCCAGAGTCCTTGGAGTTCTCTCCCTGAAGGAGGCAACGGATGCAGTCGTTGAATTTTTTTTTTAATGGAGAGGTAGATAATGAAATTGTTAAGCAAGAGGTAGAAAGATTATCAGGTAGACAGGAATGCAGATTGGAGATTGAATTCAGATTAGACATGATCTTATTGAACAGGGGAGCAAGCTGGGGATGTGAGTGGCCTTATTCTGCTTTGTAGGTTTGCATGTAAGCCTTAAATGACAAGTTCTGAAATCTTGAACCTTCAATGGAGATTCATTTATTTCCATGCATCTGCATCTCATTTTCATATCAGCTTGTACTATTAACATTGCACTTGGAATTCTCCTCTTCCCCCAGTAAGAAAGTTGGCAATGCAAACACATAACAAGTAAAACAGGGGAGGTACCTGACAACTCATCTCCTTAGAACTGTTCAAAACTGGCCTCAAAACATGAACTCTATTTCCTCTCCAAAGATGCTGACAGATCTGCTCAGTTTCTCTAGCACTTTGCTTGTAGGTACTGGATAGGCTCTGAGGAGTCAGGGAGACCTTGTGAACTGTATTTACATGGCTGCAAGTTCTGGTCAATGGTAACCTCGCTCCCCTCCCCCCCCACCAGAACACTAAGAATGTTGAATTAAGCAATGGTAATGCCATTGCCATTGAATGTCAAATAGCAATGGTAAATCTTTTTATTTGAGATGCTCATTGCTTAGCACTTGTGTGGTGCAAATGTTACTTGCCACTTGTCAGCCGAAATCTATACATTGTCCTGATTTTGCTGCATTTGAGCATATACTGCTTCTGTATTTGAGCATTGTTGAATGGTACAGAACATTCCATTAATGAACATCACCACTTTCATCCTTATGATGGAGGGAAGGTCATTGATGAAGCTGCTGAAGGTGTATGGGCCAAGGATATTACCCTGAGGAACTCCTGCAGAGATGTACTTGAGTTGCGAGGACTAACCTGAAATGACCACAACCAGATTCCTTTGTTTCTGGTATGACTCCAACCAGCGCAGAGTCTTCCTCCTGATTCTCACTGACTCTGGTTTATTAGGGCTCCACAGTCAATCGCAGCCTTAATGTTAAGGGCAATCACTCTCCCTTCACCTGTGGAATTCAGCTCTTCCGTAACCTGCCATTACTTTACTGATGATCATGAGTAGATTGATTGGCTGTAAATGACCAAGTTGGATTTGCCCTGCTGTTGTGGATAAGACATCCCTGGTAATCTTCCACACTGTCAGTTAGATGACAGTGTCGTACCTGTCCGGGAACAATTTGGCCATGGTCGCACAAGTCCTGCAGCACATCTTCAGAACTATTGCTCAGGGCCCACAATTGTTTCAGTATCCCTTGGAACTGCACTACTTGTCAAAGCAGGATAAATGGCTACAGAAAGCAGGAAGGAGAGTGGAGTTGAGACCAGAATATGATCAATCATGATCATGTTAAATAGATGGAGTAGGCTCAAAGGGCTGAACTGCCTACTCCTAAATCCCATATTCCTATATTATGGTAAAAGTTTATAAAGTACCAGAATACAATGTCTTAATGGCAGTATGAGTTAATGTATCAATGAGTAGCTGTGTAAGTGGGTTGAGCAACCGTGGCAGGGGTTTGGGGGAAAGAGAGATGGGGGTGATTATGGAGCCAACTGTTTAATGCAGAGAGGTAGGGTGATATTCTTGAGTTGGGGGCCAGTTACATCGAGAGTTAGAACTGGTTTTAATCAAACAACTTTTTAGGCAAGCCCTCTGAAATCTGCGACGTTAACTCAGACTTTGTTGCAGGCCTCTGGATGCAGAATGATTGTCCATTGAATGTTAAAACCACCTGGGAAATTTCTACGCAGCCATTGCATTGGGACTGACTATTCACTCCAGAGGATCTGAGGTAATATGTGCAAAGAATAATTATTACAAGTTGTGCTGAAAGTATACAAGTCAAGGGTTGCACAATATAACAAATCATTGAAAGCATGGTAAACTCCTAATATTTTACCTTTCAATAAAATTTGTTTTCATCTCTAAGGGGTAGATTGTAAAGTCCTTCAAAGGTTCCTTATTCAGAAAGACATCACCTATGAGACCTGAAAAATCAAAGCAAACAACAAGTTTTTTTAAACACAATCACCAGTTTTTATGAGGTGCACTCACTTTGAACTGGGATATTAGCAATCTAATCACAGGAGAACACAAGGAGCCTTGAAAGAAATTATGGACATCATGAAGTGATTCTCCTGTGTTTTTTTCACTTTAGTCAAATCATCTCTGAATAATCACTCAGTAAACATGTTATGACACAGCTCCATGGTAGGAGAAACCTGAACTGAGACTTATTGGCTAAGAGGTAGGGAGACTACACTCTGTCACATTGGTTTATCACTTTAGTAAATTATAAATAATGGAAATAACTTCAGGTGGCCATGGTTCAGAGCAAAAGCCACTGAACAACTTGCATAAGGAATCTAGAACAGACAAAAACGTCACAAGGTCTTTTCAGAAGTGTACTCAATAGAAATGAATAGGCAGAAGTGGGTACTGCAGATGCTGGAGATTAGAGTTAAGATTAGAGTGGTGCTGGAAAATCCCAGCAGGTCAGGCAGCATCCGAGGAGCAGGAAAATCGACGTTTCGGGCAAAAGCCCTTCATCAGACTCCTGAGAAGGGCATTTGCCCAAAACAGTGATTTTCCTGCTCCTCAGATGCTGCCTGACCTGCTGGGATTTTCCAGCACCACTCTAATCTTGACTCAATAAAAATGAATGTCAACTTAGTGGAGATACTGAGAGAGGTCACTAGAAGCTTGGACAAAAAGGTGAGATTTTAAAGGAGGATATTCAAGGAGAAGGTTGATTTGGCTGAAGGGAGGGGTTGCAGGAGTGGAGCACAGGAGGTTAGCAGTGAAGAAACATGAAGTTCTCAGGGGGCTGCAGAGTTAGATGATGGTAAAGTACGAGGTGAAGTTTAAATTGGAGACCCAGGGGCAGCGGGAGACAATACAGGTGTGTTTGAGGTTGCATGATTTGGTACATTAGGGTAGTGAAATTTTAATAAACCGAAATCTATTGCAACATGAAGAATGACTAGAAGAACATAGGAAAAGTTGAGATCAGAAGTGAAAAAGAAATCCCATCAGCTATAACTAGAAGAAATGAAAATAATGGTATGAAAAATTATCAGGGGTATTAAGGAATGTAAAGTTAAGGTTAAAATCAGATTGGCCATTGTTCTCTTGAATTCCAGAGCATTTTTGTAAATATTTTTCCAATTAATTGGAGAAGTAGGTGAAGTATCACAGCATGGATTTGTTAAGAGAAAGTCATGACTGACTAATTGCTGGAGATTTCTGAAAATGTATCAGAGAGAATTGACAAGGGCAATGCGGTTGATGTGGTATACACAGACTTCCAGAAGACAATGCCACACAATAGACCTGTAAGAAAAGTTACAGTTTATGGAATCAAACAGTCAGCAACATAAATACCGGGAGAGATGTTTAGTAAGTATTTTTTGGGCTGGATGGTGACTCAATTTTTACATGGTCTGGAGAAGCATTTAGATCTTGGTAAACTGGTTGATAGATTGATTAATTAATTGATACATTGTGTCACATGTACTGAGATGCAGTGAAAAGTATTGTCTTGTATGTTATTCAGGTAGATTATACCTTACAAAGTGCACCAGAGGGGAGTAGAACAGAGTGCAGAATTCAGTGTTACAGCCAAAGAGAAGGCGCAGAGAGAGAGAGAGAGAGAGAGAGAGATCAGAATTAACATTTAAGAGCTTCATTCAAAAGTCGGATAACAATACAGAAGAACGTGTATTCAAACCTTTATATTTTCTGCCCGACGAAGAGAGTATAACCAGAAGGGGATGGGTCTTCAATTACGTTGGTTGCTTTCCTGAGGTCGCGGGAAGTATAGAAGTCAAAGGATGGAAGGCTGGTATGTGTAATGCACTGGGCTATGTTCACAAGTTCTGTAGTTTCTTGTGGTCTTGGAAACAGCAGTTGCCACACCACAATGCGATGCATCTATATAGGAAGCTTTCTATGGTGCATCTATAAAACGGATGAGCGTTCTTGTGGACATGCGAAATTCCTTAGCCTCCCGAGGAAGTAGAGATGTTGTTGTGCTTCCTTGACCATTGCGTTGACATGGGCGACCAGGGCAGATTGTGGTGATCATCACTTCCATGAACTTGACCCTCTTGATCACCTTTACTTCAGCACCACTGTGCAGACAAGGGGTTGCCCTCCACTCTGCTTCCTGAAGTCAATGACCAGCTGCTTTGTCTTGCTGACATTGATGGAGAGATTGTTGTCTTTACACCATGCCACTAGCACTCTTTCCTGTATTCTGTCTCATCATTGTTTAAGATCTGACCTACAATGGTGGTATTCTGCATTTACAAGTTTTCTAAGTTGGGGTGGAATTTGCCACATGACTGTGAATGTATAAGGAGTATAGTAGGGGCTGAGTATGCGGTGTTATGGGGCACTAGTGTTGAGGATTACAGTGGAGGAGATGTTGTTGCAATCTTACTGATTGCAGTCTATGGGTCAGGAAGTCAAGAATCCAGTTACAGAGTAGACAGCTGCGACACAGGTCTCAGAGTTTAAGAGATACGTTTGTTTGGAATTATGGTGTTGAAGGTGGGAAAATTTCAAAATGTGGAGACGACAAAATCTGGAAGCATTGCCACCTGTGAAGGCAGCACCATAAAACTCCAAAAGGACAAGTCAGTGGAATGGGCAAGTAGGTGACATGGCAGATGAAGTTCAATGTAGAGAATGAGAGATGGTACAGTTTGGTACAAAGACAATGGAATGCCAGTATTAAATAAAGGATGTTATTAAAAAGTATATGTAGTACCAGTGACACCTGGGTATACATATGGATAAATTATTAAAAAGGTAACAGGACAGGTAGATAAAGCATAATGCTTTAAACATTCTACACTCTATTAATACAGGCAGAGACTACAAGAGGAAGGAGGTTATACTAAAAAGTTATAAGAAACACCAGTTAGACCTTTGTTGGTGTATTGCATACAGTTGAGTGCCACATTTTAGGAAGCATGTGAATGCATTGGACAGTGTGCAGAAGAAGTTTATAAAAAATGTATCAAGGATGAGAAACTTCAATTATAAAGAAAGATTGAAGTTGGAAGGTTTGGAGGAGATTGGATTGAGTTTTTGAATATCATGATAGGCCTGGACAGAATAGATAGGAAGAAACTGCTCCCACTTAAAGGGATCAAAAACTAGGGCACAGAATTAAAGCACTTTGCAAAAGAAGCAAATGTTAGCTATGAAAATCTTACAGCGAGTAATTAGGAGATGGAATGCACTGCCTGGCAGCGTGGTGGAGGCAGGTTCAACTTAAGCATTCAATTTATCATGAGACAATTATTTAAACAGAGATGACTTGCAGGGTCACTGGGAAAAGAGAGCAATAAGTTAAAATGCTCAGAGCTGGTGCAGACACAACTGACCGAATGGCCTTCATCTGCACCATACGAATTCTGTGATCGGAAATCCCTCATTATTCACGCAGGAGGACAAACCACATTGTTAGTAATCTTACAGAATCACCTTTTCGCTGATCATCAAGTTTGTTTCCATAGTTGACTCTACCACGATTTTCCACCAAAAGGCTCAAATTTCGCTTTCCCTGCAAGAAACAAAAAAATCAATGCAAGGCAGCAAAGAATGTCATCACCAAATAATTTTTATCAGAACATCTTGAGGTAGCGTATACCCTTTTAAGCGATATTGCAGATTCACACTGCCATGGATTTAGTAATTTAATGATTTAAAAAGACAGACAATACAAAAGATTGCATAACCATTAATACAGAAATCTTACTTATTAATAAAACAAAAATAGAATACTAACATAATACAGAGGAACCTCAATTAACCGAAGGACACAGGCGGGCAGTATTTTGTTTGGTTAAATCAAATTCTGGATAATCAAATGTCGGATAACATAGTTTAGCTGAGCATTGGGATTGTGCGATCTTGCTGGATATTCGAATAATTGAATGCCGGATAATTAAGGTTCCTCTGTCAACCCCGAGGGACATTCTACAATAACGTCACTGTGCTGGAGAGTCCAGTGTATCGCAGGTGAGAACTGCACTATACAACATTTTAACAGTGAATTTTAATGAATTATACCAAGAAGTGATGGAAGATTGTGGGTTTTTATGTTGTCCGTTAACTACGCATAGTCAGGTTATGTGGGCCTTCACCAGGATTATCATCCAATGAATAACGCAGCCCTAACTGACATTTTTAGAGCAACTGAACTCCATGTTGAGTGCAGTGTTGGGCACTGCCTCTGTTCTACACTTTAATTGAACTCCCACAGAAAAGTTCTTGCAGATACCACTAGAAGTCAGCTACCATAATTAGTTACAATTCCTTTGCACAGAGGTTCTACTGTCTTCCTAGGCATGACAAAACCACCTCAACCTACATTTCCAGTGCTATTCTGAATCAGAAGATTATGGATTCAACCCTGTCCCTTACAGTCCAGCCCATAATTCAAACTAACCCCACAGCGAGCAGGTGGCTCTGTCTTTGGATGGGAGTTTAAAGTCTGTTCAGGCAATTCCCCAGATTCAGTGGCTATTCAAAAAAATGAGCAAGGATTTCTCCTGATGTACGGTCTAACATTTATCCTTCATTGAACACCTCGAGAAACAGGTTAATTGGTCTTCAGTTCTTAGAATTCTTAGAGTGTGGAAACAGGCCCTTCAGCCAACAGGTCCACACCAACCCTCTGAAGAGTATCCCACCCAAACCCAACCCCCATTACTCTACATTTTACCCCTGACTAATGCACCTAATCTACACATTCCTGAGCACTATGGGTAACTTAACAGGGCCAATCCACCTAACCTGAACATCTTTGGATTGTGGAGGAAACCCATGCAGACATGGGGAGAATGTGCAACGCCACACAGACAGCTGTCTGAGCCTGGAATCAAACCCGGGCCCCTGGCGCTGTGAGGCAGCAATGCTAACCACTGAGTCACCATGCCATGGTTCTCATTTGCCATATGCATTTTAAAATAGATACGGTCTTTGTCTGCAGAACAAAACAAGTTGTTAGTGGAGAAACAATTTTGAATATCATGGGGAGATAAATGGCACGATATAATTTGTAGTTCTTTCTTGCTTATTTTCCTTCATTATAATCACTGTCTTTGTGAAGCCATCAATAACTAAAGCCCAAATATCTACTGCAATCTCCATGAAGAGCAACATTGATAACTAATCATTTGTTCAATTAATGACAGACAAAGTTTGGAGATTTGATATCGAATGGCACCTACCGTAGCAACTGAGATAGCCAATTCCACATTATTGTAATCTAGGAATCCAACTGACTGGCCATCAACAAAGATCTGAAACGGCAGAAAAAAGACTCATCACACAGAAAGTTCAACAGCTATGAGAGACCAACAGTCAGCACACAGCAGTGCGAGGAACAACCTTAAGCAAGAATAACACTATGAATGCCTATTGCTTTATTGCATTTACATATCACTGATGGCTATGGTTTCTCACTCCACCTCCCTTATAAAATGCCTCACTTCGTATATCGTTAGCTCGTTACAACCAAACATGGTCAACATAAAGCTCTGTACAGTATTAAAGGATTACTTAGGATACATAGCAAGGAAATTTGGCCTTCCCTATTCCCTTGACTGTGGGCAGTAAAGCAGACAAGTGTGTTGATGCAGGTGAAAAATGCTTCACTACTCCAGTCCCACAAGCAGACTGCAAAAGCAATGATCTAACAATTTTATCCCCTTTCACCTCCCTAAAGCTGTCCGATTCCCAACTTCCTGAGCACTGGGAAACCCATCCTCTGGATAGAAACTCTGATTCCTGTCTCACCCCTTTCCTCCCCTCCACAAAGGTGCAGATTTAAAAGTCTGTCCAAACATGAACAATAAAGTAAGTTATTCTTCTAAGCTCTTTATAATTAATGGATACTGAAGTTTAGAATTGAGCAATCAATTTGAGAGAGATCATCATTGTTTCAGTCCTGGCTGTATCAGCATTCACACAAGTTTACAGCACAGATGGAAGTTGTTCCTCTAACGGTTTCTGTGACAGCTCCTTACCAAAACAATCGTAACAAATCTCACCTTGTTGCTTCCTCCCCAAACCATTATAAAGAAAACTGACTGCCACTGTCCAGACACACAAAAAGATCATGGCCACTTGGTGAATGCATATTAGAGAGCGCTGTGAGACTGCACCCAGGTGCAAGTCTCCATCTGCAGACTCAACTGCAGAAACATTAAAACCTGACTGCAAGGAACATGCAAAAAACGCTTTCATCTCAAATTCTTCACCTTAAAGTCTTCATCAATCGGTGGGCCAATTTTAGGGAAAGGAGAAACTGTCACTCAGTTTAACAGCCACAGTGCCTTTCAACAGACATTTTCCATAGCTGTGATTCTGAAATTAAATTGCGACATCAACAAATGTCACTGCTTCAGAATGTCTGCAATAGCGATATGAGATATGTCTGTATTCTTAATTAATAAAATCCTTATTTGTGCATTTATTGTTCATTCTTAATTGCCCAGAGGGCAGTTAAGCGTCAAACACATTGCTGTGGGTCTGGAGTTAGACATAGGCCAGACCAGGCAAGTTTCTAAAATCGTCATAGAATCCCTACAGTGTGGAAGCACGCTATTCAGCCCGTCCAATCTGCACTTACCAATCCAGATGCAGAAATTCCAATCAGGGTCAGTGACTCTATGCCCAATCCCGATCAGATTAAATTAAGTAGTACATGTATCTTTAGAGGATTTCCGTGTTGGAAATTCCTGAACAGGGGCTCCCATTACAAACCTATCCAGGAATCCATCAATCCAGCTGCATAGAAGACCATTTTAGAATTCACACCTACATCTATAAAACTGAGTGCTATATTCTGCAGTTTACATGTCCAGCAGACACTTTCAAAACTATTATAGTGCAACATATTCCCCATTATTTGTGCCATAGCAACAGTGTGCAAAATACAGTCATCCCTCCATATCAGTGGGGGTCCCATTCCTGAGAAGCCAGAGGATTGATGAAATTCACAAATGCAGAGCTCATTTAAGAGGAGGTTAAAAATCACAGATATGTTGCAAAGTTGATTTTTGTTACTTTTTTGGGCGCATCTAGGCAAATTTAGAATTTGCGATTCTGCAGATACTGAGAATTTACTGCATGTTTCAGGTGCCAGTTACAGGCATTAAATTGTGTGCAGTCTATTTCCTGACTCAATATGACGTATAATTATTAACCTGAAGTTGGAAAGCTTTTAAATTTAAGATTTGGCAACATTTTCCATTTTCAACATAATCAATATTTTGATAACTGTCTGAATCAGCTAATGCTAACTCTGTTTAAAATTACCCACTCGTCTCTCAGAGATTATATTGTGCCTGGACTTGGAGCCTCACCAGTCCTAGTTGTGTCCCTTAGAGGAAATTAGAGAGACATCTTCTCAGAAAAGGAGAAGAATTACATACACATTTTTCTCAGGACATCTGCTTCCATATTTCAGGAATATAAAAGGTCCCAAAAAAAACCAAGATTTTATGAAAGACCAAGGAAAGATGAGTGTGCAAAATAAGTGAGGTGGATAGCATTGTGTTGGGTTGGGCTGGCTTCAGCAGGACCAGGGTTGGAAAGTGATGTTTGGGGGTGGGGTGGGGATGGTTGATCAGCAATGGATCGGGGATTCAGTTTAATAGTGACAAAGAACTTACAGATAATCCTCTACCCTTTCCTGGGTAGCTATAAATTTGAGAGTCAAAACCTTTCAAAATCCCCAACTATAATGGAATAGTTTGCATGGCTCCAGATGCAGCAGACTTGCCCACTGTTCAAATTTTCCAGGAGCAGCAGAGTGGTCCAGTGGTTAGCACTGCTGCCTCACAGCGCCAGGGACCTTGGGTGACTGTCTGTGTGGAGTTTGTACATTCTCCCAGTGTCTGCATGGGTTTCCTCCCACAGTCCAAAGATGTGCAAGTTAGGTGGATTGGCCATGCTAGATTGCTCATAGTGTTGGTCATTAGTCAGAGGTAAATGTATGGAAACGAGTCTGGGTCGGTTACTCTTCGGAGGGTCGGTGTGGATTTGTTAGGCCAAAGGACCTGTTTCCACACTGTAGGGGATCTAATCAAATCAAATCCCATGCAATCAACTGCATTGGGGATTCTGCAGGATCCCAATGTGCAACTCTGGCCCATGCTGCTTTGACATGTACCTGGCCACTGAAATATTAGAATATTCCCCAAGTTCCTCCAGTACAGTGATACCTTGATAAATGCACAATTTGTATCATAGGGAAGATTATTCCTCTTCCATCCAACTTTCCAGTGACTGATGCTAAGCACTGAAATGTGTACCTTCCTTGGAACATAAATCCCATTTTAACCAATGAGCACCAATGGTGAGAAAGACTGCTAGCTTACCTGTGCTCTGTCCCGTACATTCTGGCCAGAATGAAGTAATCCTCCACTGTTTATTACTGTGTTATATAACGTATACCCATAGGCTTGTCCACTGCCATTGTTGATTGGAAGGTTTTCCATATTAATCGGTCTTTCACTTTGAATTGGCTACAAAAGTTGAAAAGTGTTACTTCTGAAACATCAAACACTTGAGCATTGTTCACCTTCCACCAGTCAACCCTGAGAGCAATTGACAAAGTCTTGTAGCATCACCCTCCAAATTCATGACCTCTACCTCTAGAAGGTCAAGGACAGCAGATACAAAAGGAACACACCGAATGTATTTTCTTCTCCAAACGACACACCATCCTGTCTTGGAACTTCATTGCCGTTCCTTTACTGTCATTAAGTCAAAAATCCTGAAACTCCCTTCCTAACAGCACTGTGGGTCTACCTACACCTGACAGTTCAAGAAGATGGCTCACCATTCCTTTCTCCAAAGGTGAGTGGGGGGTTAACAATAAATACAGCCCCAGCCAGCGACACTGACATCCCATGAACAAATTAAAAGATGTCCATAAGCACATTGATTTAACATTTGAAAACCTTCAGTGGAATAAGAATTGAGAAACTTTGATTTTTACTTGAAGACCTTGAATCATATAATCACTACAGCATGAAAGCCAACCAATTGGCCCAACAATTCCACACCAACCATCCAGAGAGTAACCCACTCAGACCTACCCCATCCCTGTAACCCTGCATTTCCCAGGACTAATCCACCTAGCCTGAACATCCCCTGACACTATGGGCAATGTCACATGGCCAATCCACTTAATCTGCATCTTTGGACTGTGGGAGGAAACTGGAGCACCCGGTGCAAACCCAATTATAATGCAGAGTTTGCACAGACAGTCATCTGAGGATGGAATCGAACCAAAGTCCCTGGCGTGGAGGTAGCAGTACTAGCCACTGAGCCATCGTGTCATCCTGTTGAAGAGCCTCTTGTATTAACATTCAGAGATCATACAACATGCAGTAACATAGACTGCATGCTTCACTTCCACCAGATCTAATGACCATATCGCTATCAACTTCGCAAGGACAATTTGGGATGGGCAACAATTGCTGGCCTTGCCAGCATTGATTTGATGCCGTAAAATAATTAAAAGCATGAAAACTTAAAGTATGACTCATGACACATGGTTGATTGCTGATGTGCTCCGAAGCAATCTACAACAAAACTAATAAGAGTACTCAAAAGACTTAAACACAGTTTTAAAATCAGCAAGAGTTTCCCCAGACAGATAAATCAACAATGGAATTTGCAGGTTAGAGATAAGTTGCTGATTTCAGAGGGAACATTACAAATCAATAAAACTGATAAGCTTATTATGTCCTGATGACTTCAAACCTCAAGTGTGAAACTCACACAAAGAAAAAAAACTTGCAGTTTTATATATTATATTTCTTCCTTTTTAATTTTCTTTTTTGCAGGTGTAAACTTGCAGTTTTATAAACATTAGTTCACTTCAATATAATTGGTTCAACAATATATTTATTCAATTGATTCAATCCATTCAAGCAACCATTGCTGCTTTTAAACTTCCAGGATAGAACCAATTTGGGCAATCACTTATTGGCCAGGGGTGGAAGAAATGTTACTCTACAGCACAGAAAATTAAAATTGATTCTGCACTGGAGAATTAAACTATTCTACAGAAAACAAAATGTTTCCATTTTAAATCTTCTTTAAAACAATGCATTTATTACAAAAGAACTTTACAAAAGATGTCAAGGTCTGAGGCTCACATGATTTCATTTTTAACAAGTAATGCCCCTTGTGAGTATGGAATTGGGAGACGGCAGTATGTGAAACTCCTCTCTCATTTACTTTCCAGAAACCCTTTCTCAGCTGACACAGAGACAAGTACAACTGGACCAATGCTTTGCAAGCAGCTCCTGGGCAGCTGGTGAGAATATACAGAGATTACTTGTCTTCAAATAGTTTGGTAGACTTATTAGGAGAAAATTTAGTCTCTGCCTGGCTCATGCTTTTGAAGAAATTAATGATAATGTGATTTGTTTTGATAGAACTTCTGATTACTTACTAAAGGTGTGAATTTTTAAAAAATGTGAACCAATATAACATACAGGAATGGAGTGTGAGTGACTCATTGAGCTCCCACAATGAAAATTCTAACCTATTATTATGTGGGGGGGGGGGGAAGATGTTTCTAATACATTCTAATACATAATGGGTAGCGCTCATTACATTAGAAGTGTGTAAACAATGATCAAGATTCTTATGTCCAAACCTGTTAATAGCAAATTCTAAACTGCACTGGCATTACTCATCGACAATGTTCAAATTGCTTTGAAAGATACCAAAGTCAGAGACACTAAAATTATACCTTTTCCAATTGATTTAATGCTTCCCACAAAGGAATGTATTCTTTTACGCGAATGGTGGTGTATCTTGCTTTATACATTTGAGCAGGTTGTTCAGGCAACTTCTGACCTGTAACAAAGTGGAAAACAAATCAACTGAAGTCATTACACTGTATGAATTAATATCAATTAAAAACATTTTGGAGTGGCTGAAGAATGGGATTAGGAAAAATATCTTATGAAATGACAGAATGGGTACAACACAGCAGGAGGCCATTTAGTCTGTCGAGTCCATATACCAACTCTCTGCAACAGCAAATAAGTTTGGCTTTCAACTTTCCAAACTGTAGTTTGAAATGATTATTTCAGTTTGCAGTCACGCTGATGTCATAAGAACAGATATTAAACCATCCTTCCACAATTTAAAATTCTAATATTGCACATTCAGCTGTAACATCACCACAGCAATGTTTTCACTGTCAGCAATAGCAAAGATCAATTGCAGAGTAAAGATCTTCCTACATTTTGCCTTAGATTGAAATATTCCCTCTCATTGCAACCTTTCTCATTTAAACCACCTAGCAGACCTGCCCAACCTATGAGCATGCCTCCATTGATAAATTATAGCCATTTGATGCATTGAATGTGACAGCAGATATTTAAGTCCCACCAATCTAGTCAGGATTTGCAGAGTTTCCAGGCAGCTGATGAAACCTGTTTTAATGGGCCATATGTTCAATTTAAGGCTTTCAGATACATGAACAGAAATGGACACCTCGATAAAAATTTCCATACTTTCAGAAAGCAGGTACTGAAATGTTTACATTTTCTACCTAAATCATTCAAATAATGTTTTACTCATGCAATACAAAAAGAGGGGCATTTCGACAGGCATAGTACTGTGAGCCGGAGGATCGAAGGACAATTACACTCCATTCAATGTCCAATCCTAGACTGTTGGATAAACAAGTCTGTAAACCTTATTTTCACAATAAACAGAATACAAAATTCACAAAAGCAAATTGCATTTACCCAACCACTTGCTATAAAGTTCACGAATTTGAGTATATTTCTCTGTGTAGTCTCCTGATTCAGATAAGGGTGCATCATAATCTGAAAGATAAGAAAAAAATTCAGCTGAAAATATATTAATAGTTTCAAAATATTTTCAAATCTTTAAAAACAACATCAAAATTACTGATCATCAAAGCTGAATTGTTCAGCATCAAACTCAACTCCTGAATTTTGAAAAGGGACAATAACACATCAAATTTCAGTGACTGGCCAAACAGCCCACAATCAAAATCAAGTAGTAAACATTGCTTTGGGGTTAGAGCGGACTACGTACAAAAAGCACTTGCTCAAACTTGAAAGAGGCAATGTGTAAATTCCAGTTTGATTATTGTGTGTCTTGATTTAGGCCTTTCCACGTTTGGTGGATGTGGTTTCAGATAGCTAGATATTAATTTATGAAATTCCCTCCCAAAACTTCTCAGTCTCCCATTCTTTAAGAAGCTTTTTAAAAACACATCACATTGACCCTAGTGTTTTGTTACTTGTCCTAACTCCTTGTTTAGTGCCAAATCTTGTTTAATAACACTGGATCACTTTGTTGCTTTCAAAGTATTGTATAAATGCAATTTATAGTTGGCAGAAGAAGCTTTAATTAGTTCAGTTCTGAAAGAAGGCTTACCGGCACCAGCACCTTTCCAATTCTTAAATAATGATGACGATGACAATGACAATGCCTGTACCTGACTGCAAGTCCAAAGGCACTGACCAGAATTTTCAAATAAAGGACCCAGCACCCAGAGGAATGAAAGAGAAAAGACCCATAATAAAATGTGGAAGAGCCAGACGTAAATGAACCCATCAAAATGGCCATCTAAGTGAGTTTTTCCATCAAGAAAAACCATGAATCATTCCCAAGATAACTTCAGGCTTTAGCCTCCCAAGCTAAATACTCTCTCTTTAGGAACATAAATTGTTCTTTTTAAACCTTACTTTGTCAGATTCATTTGTTCATTTACCTCCCCCAATGACCATCTTCTTTCAAGAAAGAACTGTAGTCTTTTCCCAGATTGACAGTGTTGATATCTCTCTCTCTCACTTTCTCTCTATACATATGACAGCTCACCTTTTCTTTGTAGCTTTTTTTGCAATCAATCTGTTCATAGTTATCAAACATCAGTTTGAAAAATTAACTGGTGAAACTTGAAAGGGTTCAAAGAATATTTACAAAGGTGTTGCCCGGTTTGGAGGATGTAAGCTACAGGAAGAGGCTGAATAGGCTGGGGTTGTTTTCCCTGTAGCATTGGAGATTGAGGGATGATCTTACAGAGGTTTATAAAATCATGAGGGGCATAGACAGGGTAAGTAGACAAGGTCATTTCCCTAGGGTGGGAGAATCCAGAACTAGAAGGCACAGGTTTAGGATGAGAAGGGAAAGATTTAAAAGGGACCTAAGGGGCAATATTTTCACACAGAGGGTGATACGTGTCTGAAATGAGCTGCTAGAGGAAGTAGTGAAGGCTGGTATAATTGCAGCATTTAAAAGGCATCTGGATGGGTATATGAATAGTAAGGGTTTAGAGCAATATGGGCCAAATGCTGGCAAATGGGACTGGATTATTTTACAATATCTGGTCAGCATGGACGAGTTGGACTGAAGGATCTGTTGCCATGCTATACATCTCAATAACTCTGCGCACTTACCTTTTGTTTCTTGTTCATTACTGCCCTCTAATTTGCTCAAATTGATAAAAGAGACCAAAGAAAGATCTTCAACGAATGGATCTTTACTTGTCGAAGATGTGAACAGACCTACTTTGGTCTTTCAGCATTTGCTATCCTTAATTTAAGGGTCCTTTTAGCACAACATCATGGGCTGAAGTGCCTGTTGCTGTGCTATAGTAGTTTATGTTCCTTTAGAGGACAGGTAAAAGTCACATGACATTTGGCCAAACTATCACACAAATTAAAATTGATCGAAATGAATTTTAGGAGAAAGTGAGGACTGCAGATGCTGGAGATCAGAGCTTAAAAATGTGTTGCTGGAAAAGCGCAGCAGGTTAGGCAGCATCC
The DNA here is from genome assembly GCF_004010195.1 of Chiloscyllium plagiosum. Classification (NCBI taxonomy): domain Eukaryota; kingdom Metazoa; phylum Chordata; class Chondrichthyes; order Orectolobiformes; family Hemiscylliidae; genus Chiloscyllium; species Chiloscyllium plagiosum. The sequence goes on from NC_057744.1 coordinate 23,168,888, forward strand.
AAGGAGAAGGAGAATCGACGTTTCAGGAATCCTGAAGAAGGGCTTATGCCCGAAAAGTCGATTCTCCTTCTCCTTGGATGCTGCCTGACCTGCTGCGCTTTTCCAGCAACACATTTTTAAGCCAAAATGAATTTTAGTTAACTTCCGGTCAGGGAATGTGTTCAATTTCAAAAACTTACTTTTATAACCAACACTGTAGTTTAATTTTATGACAGTGCACTGCCCTCATTAATCTAGGGGTAAAATTCTTTGGTAACTATATAATTTAATACATTCATAAATGATTGTATCAAAATAGCACAAAAGGAAATTTACACAAACTTATTCAGCAGCACGCCACCAGAAGGAAAATTATCTCCTGCTCTCCAGCTTTATTTCCACATGTTTATTCATTGAGGACCTTTTAATCTTCTTAGAAGATAACTTGTCTGCCGAGTGAATTGCCAAATACATTTTCCAACATGACACAGAGCCCTACATATCACAGGAAGTCTCTGGTTTGACTGTTTTGGTGTTGCAAACAAGTAGTTTTGATTGTCTGACTTTCCCCTCGAAACTAATTGAAAAGTGGTCCTGTTCTAACAATGCTCATGACAAGAAGAAACCGATAAAGAGATGGAAGGTACGATTACAAAATTTGAAAATACTTGCATCTGGAGTCAAAACCTTAAGAAACAATTGATTGACCTGATTGGCTTGAAGAATTCTGTTAAGATCTGAACTTCCTAAAAGGAACAATTAAAGGAAATCTGGTGACAAGTCAAGTGTACTCACCATAGCTGGTTACATCAGCAATATAGGTGCCAAAGTCCTGAGCACCATTCATAAAGCCAAAGTTGGTTCCTCCATGAAACATGTAGAGATTTATGGATACACCCTTGTTTAAAAGTGCTGCAATGGTATTCAGTATTCCTGCAGAAGAAATCAACAATGGAACATCTTCATATATTCACTTACCTGCTCCTAAAGAACATCATGGCTTAGCTATACACATAACCGTAAGTATAGGAAACTTAACACAAAAAAAAAGGATCTAATGAGGTATAAGACTTACATTTGTACAACAAAATATTACAGAATGTATGCCTGACACAAGATTAACTTTATCTCTTTGTTGTAATTGCATTTGCCTTTCCCCATTTTATCTCTGATGCCAATCTGAACTTTACTCATTTACTCCTCCTAAGCTACAACTACATGGAAGAATACTCTCCTCCAAGATTCACTGATGTTCTGTGACCTCCTAAATCATTCATTCTGGAGAGTTTAAATTCATGCAATTGTATATCCATCAGTTTTCCATTTCTCCCACAATCTACAGGGTTCAAACACATGAATATTGGTGTCAAGTGACCACTACTTACTTCAAGATTACTGCAATGACTGGATATTTTGCAAAAGCAAACACAAGCAGCTTTCTATTACCTACAGTAAATATTTATTATTCTCAAAATATCTCTAAGTTATGGATAAAGATTCAGGTGATACAAAGACAGGTGGATGAGCAGGTAGCATTGAGGAGGCTGGGAGGCTGCAGAAAGACTTAAAAAGATTAGGAGAGTGGGCAAAGTAGCAGCAGATAAAATACAACGTGAGTAAGTGTGAGGTCATGCATTCTGGTAGGAAGAATAGAGGCATGGACTATTTTCTAAACGAGGACAAAGTTCAGAAATCTGAAGTGCAAAGGGACTTGGGAGCTCTAGTCCAGGTTTCTCTTAAGGTAAATTTGCAGGTTGAGTCGGTAGTTAGGAAGGCAAATACAATGTTGTCATTCATTATGAGAGGACTAGAATATAAAAGTAGAAATGCACTTCTGAGGGTTTAAAAGGCTCCAGTTTGACCACATTTAGCCTACTGTGAGCAATTTTGGGCCCCATACCTCAGGAAAGATGTATTGGCCTGGAGCGGGTCCGGAGGAGGTTAACGAGAATGATCCCAGGAATAAAAGACTTAACATATGAGGAATGTTTGAGGACTCTGGGACTATACTCAATGGAGTTTAGAAGGATGAGGTGGGAATCTGATTGAAACTTCAGAATACTGAATGGCCTGGACAGAGTGGACGTTGGGAAAATACTTCCATTGGCAGGAGAGACAAGGATCCGAGGGCACAGCCTTAGAGTGAAGGGAAGACCTTTTAGAACGGAGATAAAGAGAAATTTATTCAGCTAGAGTGGTGAATCTGTAGAATTCATTGCCACAAAAAGCTGTGGAGGCCAGGTCATTGAATATATTTAAAACAGAGATAGATAAGTTCTTGACTGCCAAAGGGATCAAAAGTTACAGGGAGAAAGTGGGAGAATGGGCTTGAAAAACCTATCAGCCATGATTGAATGGCAGAGCAGACATGATGGGCCAAATGGCCTAATTTCTGCTCTTATGTCTCCTGGTCTTACGTGATAAATCAAAAGAAGAAAACTGAGGGCAGACGTTTTCCCTTCTTGGTGTGACAAAAATTATGGCGAGCACGAATGAAAAAAAATTATAGCCCTGACAAAGTAAAATGTTCCCAATTTTTCCATTATGAAGCCACCATCCAAGGTTATTGTGGAAAAGGAAAATTCATGGAGGTGTAGCATATTGTTATGGATAAAATATTAGGTAGCACAGAAGAAGTAGAGGAGTGGTGTAAATGGGTCTTTTCCAAGTGGGAAATATGAAATGTCTTGTGCCACTGAGATCCGCAGAAATCAAACTACTTACAATTTAATGAACATTGTCTATGATGGGACAGAAGGTACAGTTACCAAATTTGCTGATGACACCAAAATAGATCAGAAAGTAAGTTGTGGAGAGGACACAAGTAGGTTACAAAATGATATAGACAATTTCAATGAGTGTGTTAAGTTGTAGTAAAAGGAGTATAATGTGAAATATAATATGTTAATTTTAGCCGAAAGAATAAAAAAAAACATCTAAATGGGGCAGTGATTGCAAAGCTGGGATGCAGAGAGATCTGGCTTTCCTTGTGCATGAATAACTCAAGATTAGTAAGCAAGTAATCAAGCAAGCTATTAGAACAGTACCATTTCTCATAAGGGAAATTGAATACAAAAGTAGAGAAGTTATGCTTCAATTACACAGGGCACGAGTGAATCTGCATCCTGAATACTATGTACAGTCTTGGCTGCCTTATTTAATGGAAGGATGCAAAGGCATCAGGAGCAGTTCAGAGAAAATTCACAACACCTGGAAACTACAGGTTAATGGAGGAAAGGTTAAACACACTGGGTTTGTATGGGCTGGACCATAGGAGAGTAAGAGATTTGATTGAAACAAAATCCTGAAGAAGGGTATTGACAGGGAAGATGTGGAGAGGATGTTTCCATTGACAGTAGAATCTAGAACTGCAAGTTACTGTTCAAAAATTAAGTTGGCCATTTACATTTACATCAGAGATGAGGCAGTTTCTTTTCCTCTCAGAAGACCGGGAGTCTTTGGAACTCTCTCCCTGAATAAAGTAATGGATCAAGAGATCATGAATATTTATTTAAGGCAGATGTAGATAAATACTTGTTATGTAAGGGACTGAGAGGTTATCAGGGTAGGCAGGAATATTGTTGTTGAAGTTAGAATCAGATCAGCCATACTCTGACGAAATGGTGGAGCAGGCTCGAGGAACTGAATAATCTACTCTTGCTTTGTATATTTGATGCAAGCCTTAAATAATGAGTCCAGAATCTTGCCCTTCAATGGCGAATAGTTTAAATTTCACACAACTAATTTTTTACCCCAACTTGTTCTCTTAACATTGCACTTCCAATTCTCTTCGCCTCCAGCAAGTAAATTAATGATGCAAGCAGATGGCAGGTAACACAGAGCAGGTATCTGGTAACAGTGCAGGTATCTGGTAACTAGTTTCCACAGAACTGTTCTGAAGAGGAGCCATACCGGATTCAAAACATCAACGGTTTCCACTCCACAGCTGGTGGCAGACCTGCTGAGTTTCTCCAGCATTCTCCATGTTTGTTTCTGATTTCCACCTATCTGCAGTATTCTTCCTAGACAGAATGACTTTGCACTGACATGAAGACAGGCTCCTCGTGGGACTTAGCTTGTTACTTTGCACTGAGTGACTTTAGGGCTCAGTTGGGAGGCATTCAGGCTGTGAGTGACCACAGTGTACAGGCTGCCAGCTTCCACAGTTGCAGATGAAATGCTGACAGAATAATTTTATGAGATTGAAGATGCGGCAAACAGTCAGAACATTAACTGGAAAAGACCATCCAGGAAAGCAGGAGAGAGCAGTGCATCACTGGGTTCAAGAGCCGAGAAACAACTTCAGAGCCACAGACTTCCTGGATGAGTGAGTTGGTTTGGACTTTGCATAACTTTGCAATTCTGTTGCTCATTTTTCATTCTCAGGATGAGGATATCCACTGACTCGGCCATCCCTAATGGCCCGGGGGGAATTAAGAGTCAAGCACATTGCTGTGGGTTTGGGGTCACACATAGGCCAGAACAGGTAAGGATGGCAGTTTCCTTCCCTAAAGAATATTAGTGAACCAGATAGGTTTTTCTGACAACCAACATTGGATTCATGGTCATATTTCCAGATTTTTATCTAATTCAAATTCCACCATCTGTCTTGGTGAGACTCAAACCTGGGTCCCCAGAACATTACCTGGAGCTCTGGATTAACAGTTTAGCGAAAATATCAATATGGTCACTGCTTCCCCAATCCAGAAATCAGTCCCTGCATGGTGCAAAGGACACATGGACCTTGTTTTACTTGTATTCTTCAGGTGATCCCACTTTCAAAGTACCTGCCCAGTATGATTGTTAGAAAAGTAGCAGCAAGACTGTGTACTTAGAATGCATGCACTAATATTTTAAAGGAATGTATGAGGATATAACATCTGTGGGACATGCATTGCAGGCCTTCATGATGGCCATCAAATTGACAAGAATCCTTGGGAATCCCCTTTTGATCCTTCCAATCACATAGAACCCTTCAATGTTTCACAATAAACACAGATTGTTCAGTCACCCTGAAATGCTTGAAGATGGTGTTTACCTGCAAGAGGTAGCAGTTCATGCACCTTTTCTTGACAGACCATTGAACTAGAGGGATGTTGGACACATGAGCTGCCATTCTATATCTCCCAAACTTGAATGTAAGTGAACTTCTTTGAGAAGCAGACACATGCAAAGACTTGATGTAAATACAAAATGCTGTATGCAGGCCAGATTCTCGCACATTCAGTGGGCACTTTGTTTATGCTCATTGCAGTCCACATCAATGAGCAATGCCTTGGCCGTAGTCTCCAACATCACAGTTCAAGGATCCGTGACATCAGAGGGCTACTTCATTCAGTGTCAATAACATATGAGAGAACAGCAATTCTTGGTGATTGAAAGCTTTTATATGCTGGGGCTGTATGAAGAGCCGGTCACATGGGTGTGATCTCACCAGATCTGACAGCAGGTATTATATTGCAGCAGACGCTGCAAGAATGCAAGTGAATATGTAGTAATTTTTTAAAGGTGGTCGCTCATTTACAAGGGCATTTGACCTTGTTTGCCCTCTATGTTTTCTTCATCCTCCTCCACATTACTTTCAGATGCAGGCCTGACTTCCACAGCTGGGGTACAGGAAGCTTGCTTTGCTGTTTGCCTGGTTAACTTTGAAGACTTAGGCAATTGTATCTGAGGCCTCTGGCCTACAAACACCATCCAGCCCAGATGCAAGCTGACCCTCCTCAACTAGAAATGCTGCAGGCTTTGGGATCACAGGAAGGAGTGCTGGGGAGCAGGGGTGGAGGTTACACTGGACTTTCTTAAGAAACAGCTTCTGGTGTAAATCTGTCTGTTTGGTGCTCCTCATCCTCCCTCGGGCTGCCTGTTAACATCAATTTGAGAAGGGGTACCTGGATCAAAGTAGAGGTCTCTTGAACCCACGGCTATAGCAACAGTGTGGAGAAAGTGAGGACTGCAGATGCTGGAGATCAGAATCAAAAAGTGTGGTGCTGGAAAAGCACAGCCATTCAGGCAACATCTGAGGAGCAGGAGCAACAGTGTGCATGTCTGAGCACATGTCCAGCAGCCACTGAGGATGACCAAGTCACTAATGGTTGACAGGACGTCTTCTACCTGGGATTGAACAGATGCAAGGTCTCCAGAACCCTTTTGAGTGCCAATAATCTTGGTTTTCCTTCTGCAACATTTCAGTGGTGTGTTCACCAAGTCATGACTCAAATCTAACCTAAACAGAGTAATCACTGCACTGAAAGTCTCCATCCAGGTGCAGGGAACAGGTGAAAGCATTGTCAGTGCAGCTTGTTTGACTTAACCCATTTCCACCTCAAAGGTGAAACGAAGCTGGGAATCTCCAGCACTGACCTTGAGGAAATTCATCAGAAAAGATGGGTAAAAACTGGAGGAGATTAAGAATGAGTTTGTCCCCATAATTGGAGAGCAGCACAGAACAAAGGAGATAACTGGGTTGGCTGTCCATTGGTGCATCGCCAACACAAGTGGTCCTATTCATCACTGGCCAGCTCCACTATCTTCTTCGCATACAACGCAAGGAGCCTCATCTCCGCCACTCCCCGCCTGTTCTGGAACTCTGGCGATTATGGTGGTCCAGTTTGTCCTGAAAGGAAACAAAGGGAGGGACGGAGTATAACAGAAGTGGATGCAAATCCCACTCTAGAGACTACACGTCATGGCAGAAGTGAGAGAGTGCTGCAATGTCAGAGTGTCATCTTTCAGATGAGACACTAAATTGAAGCTCTGTCTGAGATCTTGTGTGGAAGTAAAAGATTTCACTACTTCAAAGAACAGCAAGGAAATTCATCACATATCCTGGCCAATACTTAGCCCTTAACCAACATCACCAGATTATCTAGTCATTACGGGATTGTTATGCTTTTGAGAGCTTGCTGCATACAAATGGCCATCAAGATTTCTATTTTACAACAGTTAATCCATGTGAAATGTGGGACTGACTGGTTGTGAAGTTGTCTAGGATGTCCTGTGGCATGACAGGTCTGACAATAAATGCAATTTCTTTCCGTTTCTTCAATGTCCATATCATTGGAAAGTCGATAAAGTGTTTCACATGATTTAATTATTATGCTGTTATCGAATATTTTCTTACACTCAACTGATCGCAGCTGGGGCAGCTGCATTTGCCCTGGTGTGCTAATTCATCCTATAAAGGGTGGATAAAATCCCATTGTAATTGTGTTCTTCGTGAGTTGAAAGCAGGCTGTAAAATTTTTAAAACTTCACCAGAGGGAGCTAAGAGCTATTTTCACACATTAGTTTCTAAGCTGTGTGTGATATTACAACCAGCCACAAAGATTTGGACGGGCTTCATTCATACAAAACGCAAAGAAATGCTTAAACTAACAGCAAGGTAGATAAGCAGGAGGCTGGAAGAACAACAAGCCAGGCAGCATCAGGAGGTGGAGAAGTCGATGTGTCAGGTGTAACCCTTCTTCTGGGCTGGGGGTGGGTGTGGGGGCTGCTGTAGATAAAGAGGGTGGTGGGGGCAGGGTGGTGAAGTGGCGATTGGTGAAGGCAGGTAGCCAGTACGACCTGGTTGATCAATGAGAGGAATGAATCTGGTTGGTGGCAGGGAGGAGTGGAAGGGAATGGGGAGGGGCTGGGAAGGGAGTTGGGGGATGGGAAGAGAGGTTATTTGAAATTGAAGAACTCAGTGTTGAGTCCTCCAGACTGTAGGCTGCCCAGGTGGAAGGTGAGGTGTAGTTCCTCCAATTTGCAGCTAGGTTTGTTGTGGCAATGGAGGACGCCAAGGATGGTCATGTCAGAACGGGAGTGGGAAGGGGAATTAAAATGGGCAGTGACTGGGAGGTCCGGTTAGTCCCTACGGGCCCGGCCAAGATGCTTGGTGAACTGTTCTAAGTTTACGTTTGGTCTCCCCGATGTAGAGCAGACCACATCGGGAGCACCTGATGCTGTAAACTAGGTTGGAAGAGAGGCAGATGAACCATTGTTTCACCTCGAAGGACTGTTTGAGGCCCTGGATGAAGGTGAAGTGGGTGGTGTGCCAGCAGGTTTTACATCTTTTCCGGTTGCAGGGGAAGGTACCTGCTGGATCAGTGGGGTTGGTGGTGAGAGTAACACAAACCAAGGAATGGTGAAGGGAATGGTACATGCAGAAGGCAGAGAGGTGGGGAGGAGATGAATGGGTGGGGTCTGGTTGGAGTTGGCGGAAGTGTTTAAGGAGGATGCATTAGATATGGAGACTGATGGGGACAAGAGAGACTTTGTCTTGATTGCGTTTGGTCGGGGGGGTGTGGTTTAGAGTAGAGGAATGGAGTGGTGTTGTGGACGGCTGTCTGGATAACAGAGGGAGGAAAGACATGTTGTTCGAAATAGGTGAACAGCTGGGATGCTTGGAAATGGAATATCTCCTCATCCAAACAGATGCGGCATAGGCGGAGGAATTGTGAGAATGGGATGCAGTTCTTGCAGGATACTGGGTGGGAGTAGGTGAGTCTAGGTAGTTGTCAGAATCTGTGAGTTCATCATAAATGTCCATTTGGAGACTGTCGCCGGAGATGGAAATGGAGAGGTCAAGAAAGGAGAGAGGTGCCCAAGATGGACCAAGCGAATTTGAGGGCGGAGTGCAAGTTGTGGGTGAAGTCAATAACTGCTCCTGTTCAGCCTTGGTGCAGGGCTCTGCACCGATGCAGTCATTGAAGTAACAGCAGAAGAGTTGGGGCACAGTGTTGTGTAGGTACTGAAGAGGGACTGTTCAACAAAGAGGCTGGCATTGCAGGGCCCGAGTGCCCATGGCCAACCCCTTGGTTTAAAGGAAAATGGATGAGTAAAAGAAAAAGTTATTGAGGGTGAGGACCAGTTTGGCGAGGAGGAGAAGGGTATTGATGGAAGGAGACTGGATGGGTCTGTTGGACAGGAAGAAGCAGAAGGCCTGCAGGCCATCCTTGTGGGGTATGGACGTGTATAGGGACTGTACATCCATAGTGAAGACAAAGCGCTGATGTTACTGTAAGAGGTGGAGGGCATGGTTGGTGTTGTGGATGTAGGTGGGAAGTGTCCGAACCAAGGGAGAGGATGATGTCAAGGTAGGACGAGATGGGTTTGGTGGGGCAGGTGCATGCAGAGACGATGGGTCGGCCGGGGTAGCTGGGCTTGTGGATCTTAGGGAGCACACAGAACCGAGCAATGCAGGACTGGAGGGGACTATGAGATTGGAGGCAGTGGAGGGGAGATCACTGAAGTCTATGAGGGCACGGACAGTGTAAGTGATTTTGGCCTGATAGGTCACGGTAGAGTTGTGGTCAAGGGGAAGGTAGGACGTGGTGTCAGAGAGTTGGCGTTTAGCCTCTACGACATAATCTGGAGAACGGACTTCTACCACTGCCCGCCTTTGTCAGCAGGTTTGATAGTGAACCAAGAGTTGGTGCGGAGAGAGTGGAACACTGCATGTTCAAAGGGGGTGAGATTGGAGTGGGTGAGGGGATGGAGAAATTGGGGCAGCTGACGTCATATTAGCAGTCAGCAATGAAAAGGTCTAGGGTGGGTTTGACCAAGTGGAGGAGGAAGGTTGGAGGTGGGAGAAGAGGTCCTCAGAGGGAAGTTGGGAGTTTTTCTCAAAGAAGGAGGCAGAGACAGAGGTGGTGGAAGAAGAGCTCCATGTTATGCTGGGTGTGGAATTCGATGAGGTGGGGGCAGAGGGATATAAATGAGAGCCCTTTCCTGAGGGCAGACTGTTCGGCTTCAGAGAATTCAAAGTTGGGGGGTAGTGAATTAGGGTGCATTGTGGGGGTGGATCGATGAGGAGGGAGAGCAGGTGTGGTGTGCTGGCTGGCTGGCTGCAGGTAGGCGGTAGGACCCAGGGATTACCCTGGGAAATGGATCAGAGTCTTGCTTGCAGAGTGGGCGGGGCCAGAAGCTGGAGGGAAGTGGAGGCCAGTCCAAGTGTTTTTGGCGCCAGAATCCGGGGCAGTGTTGCTGGAGATGTCCGGAGTGGAGACGGAGGTTATGGGTGAGTACCTGGAGGTCGCAGTAGGTGGTTACAAAGGCACAGGTACCTACCTGAAACCGGAAGTGGCATCCGACCCACAAGTCACTTTGGACTGGAGAGGCCCATTGCTGGATGAAGTCTCCATGTGGGGAATGGCAGCGGCAGTGGGGTCAGGGCCTGGTGACAGCTGGAACCAGGGCACAAATTCCAAACAATGAGCAAGTTCTCTGACGGGAGGTGAGAGGAGCAGAGTTTTGCAGACTTTCGATTTTTTTATATCGGTTATGGAACTGAGAAACTTTGTTGAGCTGGTGGATTCTGCATTGGATGTAGAATTGTAGAGGTCTCCCACGTTTGGGAAAGGGAGCTCCTTGAGCTGGGGGAGGGTAGAGGAGAGGGCATGGAGGTGCCTCTGCGTCACCGAGAGAGAGAAGTGGAGAATCCAGAGAGAGAATTGCTCATGGAGGCATTGGAGGATTGCAAGTATGGAACATCAAAGGTGGGTTCAAATTTGGAGAGTTTAAAATGTATCTGCAGGCCTTGAGGAATGGGATGGTTGCAAAGACAGGTGCTCCTAATGTGGTCTTCACTGCATCGGTGAAACCAAATGTAAACAGAGTACAGTTCACCGAGCATCTCAGCCGGGCCTACAGAGGCTGACTGGACCTCCCAGTCACCGCCCATTTTAATTCCCCATACCACACCCTTTTCTGACATGACCATCCTTGGCCTCCTGCATTGCCACAACAAACCTAACTGCAATTTGGAGGAATAAGGCCTCATCTTCCACCTGGGCAGCCTACAGCCCAAAAGGACTCAATAAACATGGAGTTCTCCAATTTCAAATAACCTCCCTTCCCATCCCAGCCCCACCCCGTTCCTCCCATCGACCAACCAGGTCGTACCCTCGACCTGTCTTCACCAATCCCCACTTCACCACCCTGCCCCCGCCATCCCCTTTACCTGCACCTCCCCCTTCATGTAACCCCAGTCCTGAAGAAGGGTTACACCTGAAATATTGACTCCTCCACCTTCTGATTCTGCCTGGCTTGCTGTGTTCTTCCAGCCTCCTGCTTGGATTCCAGCATCCAGCAGATTTTTTGTCTCAAGCTAAAAACAAACTGCTCTTCACAACTCCAGCCATCACTATACTTACCACAGGTAACTGAAACAGCAGAAAATACCATTTACTGAAGCCAAGCCAAATAGAAAGGGACAAACTGAATTGAAAATAAAGTTCAAACGAAGTGAACATACCTTCATGATAGACGTGATGATCCCCTCCCCAATGGTCAAACCAGCCACTCCAGTACTCCATCACCATCTTAGGCTTCCCAGGCTACAAAGTGAGGGAGTAATACACAAATATTTACTGCTCAGAAGGAGATCACTGTAAATTGATACACACAAAATTTGAGGGGGATAGACAACAATGGGAGCATCAACATTTGAGTTAGTGGTAACTACTTATAGATTGTAGGCTCTGCTTCCTCAGTTATTAACTTTCAACCTGCTCCCTTTTCCTTCTCCTCATCATTAACAGAGTTAATTCTATGGTGAGAATATGTTATTCCTCATCCCACTGGTTATTTCTCAATTGACAGCTTGATCTTTGAATACTGACTGTGGATGGCTTTAGAGCCCAGATGCACATTTGTGGAGTGAAACTTCACACAAATGCAATGTGTGACTCTCTGCATGCATCTTTGGTTAGCAATCGATAGAAGCTGTGTTTACCCAGGGTTCTGAAATTATCAAAAGCATCTATACCATTATCTGGCTAAGACTAATGTAAACCAAGAATCCAACCTTCTAGATTATATAATTTTCTGAATGTTGTCCCACTACATCAAGTTAAAATGACAAATTCTATAATATAAAACCATTAAATTAATATAACAGCTGTATCCTGCTTATGGTGTTATAGCTGAACAGTCTTCTTGTGAACAAGAACTGCTGGTGATTCTGCTTTTCACTTTTATACCATCTCTCGACCAATCTTTGTTTCTTTGCTTGTCTCACTACTATCATCTTTCACTATTAGCCTTTTTAGAATCAATGGATATAGAAAAATGACAGCACCAAAAGAAACCATTCAACCCATTTTTATGTTGTTTAATCTCTCCTGCCTCAAAGGTCACATAGAAGGTTACCACACAAGATAAAAGCACACTGTAGGAGATAACATATTAAACATGGATAAAGGATTGATGGGCTAAAAGGAAGGAGAGAGTAAAGATAATTGGGATTTTTTTTCAGATTGGCTAGTTATGGCAAGTGCAGTGTCACAGGAATCAAATACTTATAATCTGCATCAATGACTTGGACAAACAGCCAAAGGCTGTTGCTACCAAGAGGAATGGGAAAATAAAAGTTATCCAAAGAAAGTAAACAGTGTGCAAAGAGATCCAGAGAGGTTGAGTGAGTGGGCAGAACTTTGCCAGATGGAGTGTAATGAAGGCATTAACTAATGAAGAAAGGATGGACAAGTTAGGCCTTCACTTACTGAAGCTTGGAGGAAATGAGAGGTGATCATATTGCAACTGAAGAGATTGTGAGGAGTCTTGTTTGAGTGAATACTTGGGAGAAGGTTTCCTGGGGATATCACAGGAAGAGGACATAATTACAGAATAACAGGTCAAGACAAAGATCAAGAGGATGATTTTCTCTTAGAGGGTCATGAGTATATGGAATTATCTTCCCCAGAAAGTAGTGGAGGCTGGATCAGTTATTGAATGAATTTATTCAAAGGCAGAGTAGGATTGGTTTTGAGATGCACAATGTGGTCAAGACAGGAGACCACAAGCAGACCAGTCATAATCTTATGGGATGAGACGAAAAACTGTAGAGGCTGGAATCCAAGGGAGACACGCAGGAGGCTGGCGAACACAGCAAGCCAGGCAGCATCAGGTGGTGGAAAAGGGTTACACCCAAAACCTCAACTTCTCCACCCCCTGGTGTGCCTGGCTTGCTGTGTACGCCTGCCTCCTGCCTGTCTACCTTGATCTTATGGAATGGCGAAGCAGGGTCAAAGAGCTGAAGGACTGACCACTCCTCTGTCCCAAGATCACTGACCCTCAGTATTTGTCTTGGCTCCTGGTCTGCTGTTTCCCCAGCCACCGTCCTTCAGCAGATTTAGGAACAGTTACATTCTCAAACACTTCTCAGTTCTGACATAAGTGTACCAACTTGAAAAGTTCCTCTCTCCACAACTGTACTAAAACATTCTACTGTTGCTCTAAGACCCTTCTGTCAGCACTTCACTGACTCAGAACTGAATGACTAATGTAGATGTATAGCTGAGAGCTGAACTCTGTGTTCGTGAACTCAGTCATGCAGTTGCCTGAACAATGCCTGCAGTCCCCATGCTCCACCCAACTTTTTAACAATGGAATGATGTGCTATTATGTTAATTCACATTCAGAGTTCAAGACATGGTCAGATTTTTCCACAACTAACAATCTTGAGCAAACAAGGAGAATATATAAAAATAATCTTACTGCTAGACTTTTCATAAGTGTCATTCCAGAATCCAGCTTCTGAAAGTTGATAGTTGGTAAAGCTGTAAATGTATCAAAATGGATTAGCGCAAACAGGCAATTTATTTTACCTCCTAAATTTATAGCTTCAATAGGAACAATTTACCGTGTGTATAATGTGGGGTTGTCTGAATACCATGTCCACTTCTAGTCGCCCTGTTATAGGAAGGATATTACCAAGCTGGTGAAGATTCAGAAGAGATTTACCAGGATGTTGCCGGGTACGGAAGGTTTGAGTTATAAAGAAAGACTGGATAGGCTGGGACATTTTTCACTGGAGCATAGGAGGTTGAGAGGTGATCTGATAGAAGTTTATAAAATAATGAGAGGTACAGACAGAGTTAATGGCAGTTGTCTTTTCTCTGGGATAGGGGCTTTCAATATTAGGGAGCACATTTTAAAAGTGAGATCAGAGAGATTTAAAAAAGACAACAGGCAAATCTTTTTACACAAAACATGGTTCACACGTAGAATGAACTTCCTGAGAAAGTGGTGGATGCGGGTACAATTAATGTTTAAAAGACATTTGGATAAATACATGAACAGGAAAGGTTTGGAGGGATATGGGCCAGCAGCAGGCAAGTGGGACCAGTTTAATTTGGGATTATGTTTGGCCTGGACTGGTTGGATCAAAGGGTCTGTTTCCGTGCTGTAGGACTCAATGATTCTATACAGCAGAGCTTAGGCTGTAAACTGAAAAATTTTGGGATCACAAATTTGGAGGCAGTTCTGGTCATTGTGAAGTTCTGATCTAGTTTGTGAGGACGCTGCTCCTTTCATAAGGTTATGTGGTCCTTGGTTTACTTTCCAGTGAGGTCATAAAGACACAGATTCTGATGTGTCTGGTTTGGATGGGTTTTTAGAGCCAATCTGAATATAGCTAATATACACTAACTCAGGCAAAAGGCTTTCAAGTTTAAAATAAAACTTGTACAGTGAAAACCAGTTCTCCCAGCTCAGGTTTTGTCTGGTCTAGGTTATGGGAGTCTGTCTGTGCAGAGCTGCTGGTCAGTGGGTATCCAAAACATACAGGTACATGGAAGAAGCTACATGGGCGGCACAGTGGCTCAGTGGTCAGCACTGCTGCCTCACAGCACCAGGGACCCGGGTTCAAGTCTCACCTCGGGTGACTGTCTGTGTGGAGTTTGCACATTCCCCTTGTGTTTGTGTGGGTTTTCTCCGGGTGCTCTAGTTTCCTCCCATAATCCAAAGATGTGCAAGTTAGGTGAATTGGTCATGCTAAATTGCTCATAGTGGCAGGTGCATTAGTCAGGGGTAAACGGATTTGGGTGGGTTACTCTTCGGAGGGTCGGTATGGACTTGTTGGCCAAAGGGCCTGTTTCCACACTGTAGGGAATCTAATATAAAAGGTGTTCCATGCTGAATCTCTGACATCTTTTCTGTCTCTGCTTTTACCTTTTTGCCAAGGGGGTGTTTATGGGGACTGCTGCAGGCATTTGGAACAGCGTCTTTAAGTTACGGTAGTCAGTTGGGTTCCCGGATCGGTTAAGCTATTCCGTATTCTGTGCTCTTTTGCTTGTGTTGTGTTTCATTCGGTACTCTACAAATAAATTCTGTTTTGTTTAAAACAGAGGGGTTTTGACCAGCTGCATCACTCCTGAAATATCCACTTATCACCTGCTCAAAACAACTAGAAAAGTTAAGGTCTGGGCTACCTTCTTGAAATATTTCAAGAGGGTCTGGTCCATAGCAGATTAGGGGCTCTTTGTGGGATTTGTTCTTTAGTTACAATTTGGGATTACGGTTGCTGGACGTGAAGGCAGCGAGTGGTAGGTGACATTGTCTTTTGTTCTGGGTGTTGAATTAGGTTGGTTCAAACAGTGCTTGGTCTAAGTAATGGCTCTTTCAGTCACCGAGAGTTTTCTGGGGGTGGAAGAAGTGGCTTTTACAACAGGTGAATAAGACCAAGCTGCTGTAATTAGCAGACAATCTGGAGTTGGAGCGGTCTCCTTAAGAAAAGGAGATGATTACAGCAATAGCTCAGCATTCAAATTTGCTTGAAACACCAACAGAGTCTTGAGAGATAGCTAAAACTCAATTGAAAATGAAGCAGCTTGAGTTCAAAGCAAAAGAAAGGAAAGGGGCCAAAGAAATGAAACTGTTTGAATTACGATTAAAAGCAAAGAGAAAAAGATCGGATCGCTTTAGCGGAACAAGAAATGGAGAGGGAGGGAGCGAGAGAGAGAGCAAGAGAGCAGAAAAGAACAAAGTTAGGGAGTTTAAACTTCAGAAACTGGTTCTTAGACAGGAAAGTCAGCTCCAAACGATGGAAATGAAGCTGAAGATAAGCCTAATGAGGACGAGCAAACCCATGATATCCAAACACCCGGTGAGAAACTGTTGAAATTTTTTAAAGAATTGGCTAAATTTGATGAGAAAGATGTGGAAATCTCATTTGAAAAGGTGGCTAAACAAATGCAGTGGCCAATGACCATGTGGGTTTTGTTGATCCAAACAAAACTTGCAGTTGGAGCTACTGAGGTATTTGCATCACTATCAGCAGAGGTATTTGGGGTGTATTGTTATGAAGATGTGGGCATACTGTACCTTTGAGAGAGTTTAAAGCAACATAACTACCTGACAGCACCAATGGTTCTAAAAACAAAATATAATGTAACCTTTTGGTCCAGTAGTTAGTTAAAGAAACACTCCAATCAAGCTTGAATTGAGTATATTAACAATCTTAAAAGCCAATGATACAATGTGGTGTTTTGGGGGTATAAGACCAGGGAAAATTAAACAGTTGGGAGGAAAACCGCCATGCCACCAGCATGTAGAGATGGCCTGAAAAATAGCTCTCTTAAAGGTACCTTTATCGATCTGTGACCTGTGAAGCATAATCCCTAAGAAAAGACGACAGATAAAAGATTCAACAGCTGGCTGGTTTTGAAAACCTGAATGTTTGGTAAATCTTAATCGGGGGCTTTTATCAGACTAGTATTGTAGAGGGGAAAATAAAAGATAGGTTAGAGGAAGGAGTTGTAAATAATTGTTAGTTAAGTATTCTCTGTTATACTTTAAGAAATAAAGTTGTTAATTTTTACTTGAAATAGTTGTTAGCCTCTTGAATTTTCACAGATTACTGCACCGGATAAATCTTTTCTGTGATGCCAATTTAAATTAAGCAGGAGGGTTTACCCTGTGTCGTAACAGTATGAGGAGGTGAAGAAAGCCATTTTAAGTGTGTATGAGCTTGTACTAGAAGCCTACACACAACGTTCCAAGAATCTCAGAAGGGACCCTGGTCAAACCTACATTGAGTTTGAAACAATTAAGCAAATTAATTTTAAGAAGTGGATTTGAGCATTAAGAATACAGCAATGCCTATGATGCTCTTAGAGAGACGATTAATTTGGAGAAGTTCAAAAATTCACTTCTTGAAGTAGTGAGAACTCATGTGGAAAAGCAGAGAGTTAAAACGGCAAGATTAGCAGCTGAAATGGCTGATCATTATGAGTTGGCCCATAGATTAAAGTTTGGCTTCCAACATCAATTTCAACAGAAATTCAGGAAAGAGAGATCCTCATGTGGAAAAGCGAAAGGTAAATCTGTGAAGATCATAAGGATAACTTATCATAGGGTAAAAAGTAAACCCTTGAAGGTGTTGTTTAAGAGAAGTTTAAAAAGCTCCTGTGTGTTCACTGTAATAAAGTAAGCCACACAAAATCAGTGTTGGTGGGTTAGGAAAAGCACTGGGAAGCCAGATGTAGGAAAACAGGATAAGCCGGTGAATCTAGTTGGAGTGGTAACAAAAAGCACAGTGGATGCTAAAAAGCTGCACCAGAATATACAAGTTGGTCGGAGGTTGGTTAAGGAGGAAGCACCAGATCTTCTTAAACCATATACCCGCGAGTATAAAGTATACTCGCATAGGCCAGGAGCAGAGAGAGATACAGTATCCTGTCAATCTTTGATGTTGAAAGATGAGGAAATGCGCACCTCTGAAGGACTATTGCTAGAAAACATGCTAGTAATTGGAATTTACAGCGAGACAGAAGCACTCAACTATATAGAGTGAGGTTAGAGTGTTCAGTGAAGAGTGGAAAGGTTGTGGTAGGGGTCCTGGACAAACTCTCAGCGCCAGGAATATAATTTGTCCTTGCTAACGACATAGCTGGTTCACAAGTAGGAGTGCTGCCTACTGTGGTTGAAAAGCCAGTGGAAACTCAGCTAACAGAACGACTGCAGGACGGATATCCTGGGATTTTTCCCGACCGTGTGATAACAAGCTCACAAAGTCACCAGTTGAAACGGTTACATCAGAGACTATCGTAAAGTCAATGCAGTTACAAAGACGGATGCATATCCGATTCCGCACTTGGAAAACTGCTGAAAAGGTGACACTAGCAATTCATATTTCTTAGTTGGACTTGCTCAAAGGATACTGGCAGGAATCTTTGTCCAAAAGAGTGAAGACAATTTTGGCTTTTGTAGAATCACAGGGAATGTATTAGTTCAAAGTGTGAATAACATGCCAGCCACATTTCAGAGATTAACCAATAAGGTCATTGTCCAATCACCCAACTGTGTCGTGTACATATAGATGATCTGGTGATTTTTAGTCACACAGGGAAGGTTCATTTGCAACATTTATAAGAATTGTTTGATCAACTTTGGGGGGCAGGCTTGGTGATAACCTACCTAAAAGTCAATTTGCCAAAGCCCAAGTCACTTCCTGAGCCTTGTTATTGGACATGGACAAATGGCTGCAAGGGATGTGAAAACAAAGGTAACTGGAGAATTTCCCATACCATCGACAAAAAGAGCAGTACTATGATCCCTGGGATTGAGTGGATTTTATTGGAAATTTCTACCAAATTTTAGCAGTGTGTCTGCTCCATTCACTGAATTACTTTAGAAATCAAGACGTTTCAGTGGACAGTGGACTATCAGGAGGCATGTGACAGCCTGAAAACTGTGTTAACCACTGCCCCAGTGTCAGCTACACTTAATTCTGCAAAGCCATTCAAGGTGGCTATCAATGAGAGTGATGTGGGTGTCGGTGTGCTCTTACAGGAAGATGGTGAAGATAGAAAGACTCATTGGATATTTCTCCAGGAAACTGAACATTCATCAGCAAAAATATTCAACAGTTGAGGAGACTTGCAGCTTGGTGTTGGCGTTACAACATTTCAATGTTTATATTACCAGTAACGATTCTGAGACAATCATATACACTGTTCATAACCCATTGAGGTTTGTGGAGAAATTTAAGGACAAAAATTCCAGATTATTTAGATGGAACTTGTTGTTACAATTGTTTAATTTGAAAATTGTGCATTTGGCAGGATAAGAAACGTGATTGCTGAAGCATTGGTCGAGACTTAGAGAAACAGAGGCATTTATTGATGGGAGTAAAACAGACTGGAACAGAATTTAGTGTGCATGCTTATAGTCAATGGAATGTATGTAGGTGTTGTAGTGTACTAAAAGTGTAAGATTAAGGGGTTTTAAAATGAAGCCATCTTTGGATATTGATGGTTCACATTTTTTTAAAAAAAGGGGGAGGTGTGATTATGCTGCCCCTTTACCAAGGTTGTGCTGTCCTTGGATATTTTTCAGAGGGGTCGGAAAGACACAGGTTCTGATTTGTCTGGTTTGGATGGGTTTTAGGGCCAATTTGATTACAACTATCAGACACTGCCTTAGATGAAAGGCTTTCAAAGTTAAAAAAACACTTGTACAATGAAAGGGGAATGGCCAGTTCTCCCAACTTAGCTTTTCTCTGGTCTGATTTGGTTTGGGTTTTAGCAGTTTGGCTGTTCGGAGCTGCTGGTCAGGTGTTAGCTGGGAATCCAAAAGAAACAGCTACATGGAAGGTGTTCCATGCTGAATCTCTCCTGTAAGAACCTGTGTCTGATTTTACCTTTTTGCCAAGGAGCTGTTGGGGTAGTCTGTTGGGTTTCCAGATCGGTTAAGTTGTTTTGTTCTCTTTTGTTTGTGTTTTATTCAGTACATTGTAAATAAATTCTGTTTTGTTTAAAACAGAGGAGTTTTGACCAGCTGCATCACTCCCGGAATATCCACACTACACCTGCTCAAAACAACTAGAAAAGTGAGGCTTTGGGCTTCCTTCATGAAATGTTTTAAGGGGGTCTGCCCTGGTCCATAACAAGTTATAACAGCTATACTCCCTAAGAGACTCTCACATTCTTCGTCACCCACAGTAGGGGTTTCATTTAGGGGTTATAACAACCTTCAAGGCTGAAGATGGGTTTGCAGACAGGAAAGGTTTAGAAAGCACTAATGCATAGTCTAGAGGATAAGATGCAAGATTCCAAGAATGCGGAAGATCATTTTGCTCAATGAAGTTTATGTTATTTGAATAATTTTAGAGCTATGGTGTTATGCACAGGTGTGCATGCATGATTACGTTGGTTGCTTTCCCAAGGCATTGGGAAGTATAGAGGGACCCAATGGATGGATGTCACAGCACTTATTATCACACTACAGTCAGTGCATCACATCAACAGCATATGCAGAAAGCTGCAAGAACATGCCAAGTTGAGTAGATGCAACCAAAATATGTTTATTCAGACTCTTGGGAACCTCACCTCTCACCCCCACCACTTCTCAACACCTAGTTAAGCGGTTGTTTAAATGTTGGTGGATAAGGATCCACCAGTCAAGTTAACTGGTCACTGAACTGCGCTCAGCAAAGTATTACAGAATGGCTGTCACCTGTTTTGTGAAGTTCAAAAAGGAATAGTATGTTCATGATCTCTCTAACTGCAAAGAACAAGACACTGTGCATTAATATATGTATTTTCCAGTACACACAAGAGGTGGATAAACAATCTATTGTTAGGGAATCTGGCAAAAAGTCTTAGGCTGCCTGGACAAAAATTTTAATGAATCATCGGAATACAGCCATATTTATAATGCCATGCTACACAATACCAAATGTTCTCTCTCAAAACTGATAGATCATACCTAAAAGATATTTCACTAGGTTTGGTGCTTGAAAAAAAAACAAACCGAAACTGTTTTATACATAACCTTTTGCGTGTACACCATTCATGTGCCTCATTTCCTGGGCAATTACAATGGATATTTACATAAAATCAATCATTTCCCTAATCTCCCAAAATGGTACTTACCTCCTGCGATTGATCCTTTACTTAGCCCATCTTTGTTGTCGCAAGTCATGAATAATTCTGAGATCCCTCTGTTTGCTAGGGCCTTTTGGGGTTAAAAAGATAAATTACTTTGGGTCTCTTTATTCAAACTTCTTGCAAGACCTTCAAACAAGGTGGCCTGAACAATACTTGCAATGTTGAGAAGTCAGTGTTTCATCTTCAAAAGTTTCCAAATAGTCATTTGGTATAACAGAACTTGAGTGTAGTTGAAAAGCCATTTTGTTGAAGCTTTATGTATTGCACTCATCAATATGTTTAGCAATCATCATCTTCATACTTGTGCATTCGCCATGGCAATACTTTTACCAGTCAGAGTCCATTTGCCAACCAATTATCACAATCCTCTAATCCAACATAAATGTTATATTCCCTTTACCTTGTTATTTCTTGTGAAATGTTGATGGAAATTGGGGGCCCTTTAAAATGGAATGTTCCTATTATTTACCACACAGTGTAAGATTGCATTTAACTGCTGTAACAGCAGGAACTAGTTTTCCAAACTTCTAGCAAATGCAAACAAAAAGGAAAGGTCAGAAGAGTCACTGAGGTTGTGATACCACATTGAACTAATGTCCAAGATTTACAAGATGTCATGTGTACCTTTTTACCCACGTATACAAAGACACAAACACAGATCGAGAGGGAGGCAGGCCGATGGATGGCGAGAGAGTGACTTGAATGAAACAGACGCACAGATAGCAGGTATGTGAGCGGGAGAAAGAGAAACAAACAAACCGGGGGAGAGGGAGAGGGAGGGAGATAGGGAGAAGAAAGACAACGAGAGAGAGAGAGAGAAACATCAGCTCGAGGTAACAACAGATTTCACTATCACCAAATGCAGAGTAACATCAAGGCTGAATACTCCACTATCCTAAACTATGGTGGCTCACTGCCTCTGCCTCTCCAGTGTCCAGAACAGTTTCAAGATAAGCAAAGCATTCTCATTTCTTACTGAACTGCTGCTTCCTAAATTGAAGTGATCTGCGATTTGCTTAAAATGATCAACGACCTCTTAGGTAACTGTGATCATGAATATTGCATTCATAAGTACAAGACTAAAACTTCAACAAAGTGTGCCTTTTAATGATTTACAGATAATAAACTATATTGCTGGATGCTCAGAATGATCAGACATTATTAGAGGATCACATTTGAGCCTTTAAAATATACATGTTTAATGCTGAGTTATTCTTATAATGTGTAACCATATGAAGTGGATGTACAACTGGTGAATGAAGTCATCTGAAGTAAGTTTGGGCAGGCTGTAGGGACCACTTCATCACCTTCCTCTGTATGACTAACATACATGTTTGAATGACACGCTCATGCATTTAGCGCAAGTTGGGAAGTGACTTCACATTAACGATAGCATTAACAGTTCATCGACCTTTGGAATAAGGTGAGTGAAGTCCCGCACATGTAAATATGCGACATAGTGCTATATTAGGGAGGGAGCTATATTTAATCAATAGAAATATTCACCCACCCAAAGGTTTGGTAAATCAGCACACAAATACTTCAGCTATATCTCCAGCAGGTGAGAATAGGACTGTTCCTCTCCTCCTGGACAGCTCATGAATCCAATAATTTTAACCATAAACATGCTAAACAGATAAGACTGTACACAACAGCATAGAATGAATGCAAATCACACCTTCAAAACACCAGTTTACATAACATTACAACAGCAGGGTTGATCCATTTGATATGTACAGCAAGTTCAAATAATTGAAGGTATTCTTCACTATTTGTTCAAAACTTGTTCTGAGCTCCTGGTATGAATATCGCAGAAATGTTGATGATGCTGCAGCATGGAACTATCTTTTATATAGCAAAATGCACGATTGTCAACTAGAAGGTTGGATCCATAATGGCACAAGAGACAAGAAAGAGAAACTCAGTTTGTCAAATCCCCTCCCTCCACTACTCACCACTCGCTTAACCTGGAATTTTAAAACAAATGCAGAGGAGAAACGTCATTGGACTCATGCATTTCATTTTATAGAAACCTATGATTTGCTCTTCAGAAGGTCAACAATCTCTTCAAGATATCAAGAGCTTTTGACTCCATTGTGCAACTCAGTTAACTATACTGAGGTACTGATTACTTTTCACCTGAAGTACTTCCTGATCAGTCCTGAAAACACTCTTTAAAAGGTTAATACTGAAGCATTAAACCCGAAGGAAACACGTAGGAAAAGGCCCGGTGTCTGGATTTCTCCCACAAGAGGGAATAGGAGTTCAAAAAACAAGTTACTATTTAGACATTTTGTACTCTTCTTCGAAACCCTTACCACAATTGAGCTCATATTGACCTGGGAAACAATCTATCATTCACCTACCTGTCTCTCTCTCCCTCCTTACCACAACCACCACTCCACCCCTCCCCAACTCAATCTTGCTTGGTTGTTCAGGCCCTGGATGGACAGAGTGGGAAACAAGACTGAAAATGACATCAAGGTACATTATTTTCATTCACATAGCAAAATAGCAAATAAAATTACCTCATACACAAATTTCATATACTTTGGATCTTTGTCATAGCCACCGTATTCATTTTCTACTTGTACAGCAATGATTGGACCTCCTTCTTTGTACTGCAGAACAAGAGAACAAAATGGGAAGTTATTTTAATGATTAACATTCATGTTTTGCATCACCATTATTTCTTCTTTCAACCAATCTTTTTCCACTCAGGAAAGTGTTGATATTTTGCAAGGATACAGTGTCATATTGTATCAGGCACCTTCCGAATATTCACCCAAGTCAGTTATGAGTCTAGATTAGAAAAATCAGAAATCTATGAATTTACAACCTTTTCCTTGAACCACTAAGTGGGTTGTACACAACCAATTGGCTGGCTAGACTGCCACACAGATGTGGGGACAGGATATATATACACAAGGTGAGGGTGGTAGGTTTCCTTTTCTAAGAAATGAGTTGCATTTCTGTGATCCCCCACAATTGAAGAAATTGCTGCCAAGGAGAAAGGGGGAGATGTTAGGAGAAGTAGCCAATAACCAGTCAAGAGTTTTATGGAGGATCGTAGAGAAGACAATGTGGAGAAGGTGATGGATTTAAGGTCGTTACAAAGTTAAAAGCATTTTCTGAAGTTTGAAGTAAACTTAAAGTGCAGGCTCAGCTGCCTGAATGGAAAGGCTGGAGACAAGCTGTTCAAAAGTAGATAGATGTAGCAAATGGCTGTTAAATGGATACCTGAGTTGTGTTTGTTGTTTTGACAACAATTTGAATTTGACCACTTAGTTTAAATTACGCCCAGGATACCAGAAGCCAATGGAATTTGAATTTTCTTGTTTTGACACCTGGAAACCACTCAAATTATAAGAATGCAATGTCTCATTGGGTGGGGGGGGGGGGATATATAAACCCAGTATTTTGAAAATTAGCCAGACTGCAACTGACATAGAGCCAGAGTGCTAGCTGCCCATCTAACATCTTGCTCTCAAAGAAACCAGAAAACACCCTCTACCAAAAGGTACCTTTTTCATGTAAAACATACTCGCATTAACAAGAAAAAAAATGACCGAGGGATATCAGACGGAAAACTGAAGACTATGGAGAAGACAGTCTGTGCAGTCTTGAGATTAAGTTAATATAACGTTTAATAATTGCGGTATTGGTACAGCATTTTAATAGAATTGGAGTCAGATAATAAGTAATTCAGAAGGGGAGTTTGGATTTCTGAATAGTTTTTGTTTAGTGTTCACTATTAGTGTCAGGAAATTAAAATGTTTTTTTTTTACATGGTGGAAATTAGTAGTTCTCTGTCACTCACACATTTTATCAAATCACAAGGCAAGGCAAACTTTTCTGCGGGTTTGATTTTAACTAACAGAGGGGTCATAACAGGAAGAAAATGTCCATTCACACACAACTGCAGAGGAACTGCTGGATATAAACCAGGAATGGCTACTGAAGAAAAGCGTTAAGATCACAAAGAAAAAAAAGTTATATCTTCACAAAGCTTTGGGCTTAGTGCAATTGCTTGTAAGAAAGTCAATGTTTGACATGATGAGGGTTGGTTAACAAAGAGAATACAACCAGGTCAGAAAGTACATCATCGGCCTAAAACAATGCTTAACAGATTGTAAAACACAAGTATCTGGATCACATCAAATGCCAGTTGCTAGAACGTCAGCTTGCCAAGTTCAAACAATAGATGGAACCTGAATAAAGTCTACAACATAAACAGTATTTTTCAAGAGTCATGGCTGTACAGTTGCAAGATTACAAAAACTGATTGACTGGTCAGGCTCACCTGAAAAGGAATAACTTTAGGAATTAGTTCATCAAAAAAGTCATCAACTGCATCAGTAAATCCAGTATAAGTTGTGCGCAGTTTCATGGTCTTGTCTCTCAGTAACCAACTACAAGGAAAAACAAATCACAATTTAAATTAAATTAAACAATTACTGATTATCAGTTTCCTGCAACGTTCATTATTCTTTAGAATTAGTACTGACAGTAGTGACGAAATAAGCCCCAAACATTACTGGAGTGTTCCTCTCAAAACGGAGTTGGGGGGGGAATGATACGGGGGTCAGACAGAGGGAGGAGAGGGAGGAGAGGGAGGAGAGGGAGGAGAGGGAGGAGAGGGAGGAGAGGGAGGAGAGGGAGGAGAGGGAGGAGAGGGAGGAGAGGGAGAGTTGTTAGAAAATTTGTTTGTGGTTTAGAAACAGCAGAGCCTCAGGGTGATCCGATACAGTAGCCGTCACAGAAACATTGTTCAAGACCACAGCTGGATACTTAGCATAGAAACGGATGTGTAAACAGGAAGGTGGAACAGTGGTCAAAGATAGTATCACTGCATTTTGTTCAAAGACAGTTAGAATAGATAAGGTTGGAGGTGAGAAACAGAAAGGGAACAGTGATCTTGTGGGTATTTATTATAGTCAGGAGGAAGTAAAACAGAGCTTTATGGAAATCTGCAGGTCAAGTGGAGTCGTGGTGGATGGTGATTTCAAATACTCCAGGGTAGATTGGGAAAAAGGAAGAGTATGGGGCACATAGGGGAGAAATTCCTGTAACTTATGGAGGAGAACTTTCTGGAACAGTACATTTCTGGGACTATCAGGGAAGGAGCTGTCTTGGATCTGGTCCTAGAAAGATGAGGCAGACAAGTGGAGTATGTCAGAGTGAGGGAGCATTTGGGAAATAATGATCATGATACAATAAGGTTCAATTTTAAGTTGGAAAAGGATAAAAGTAAGTCACTGAGTAAGATTCCAGGCTGCAAATGGGCAGGTTTTACAGGTTTAAAAGTTGAATTGGAAGAGATTTATCAGAAACACATTTTGGTGGATAGAACAGTGGATGAAAAATGGAAGGATTTCAAAAGGAGTGATGAATAGGGTGCTGGCTAACTACATACATATAAGAAAAAAAAGGTCTTAAAGTTAGAGTACCCTGGAGGACATTGAGAAAATAAGGAAGAAAATGATCTTATTACCAGACTAGTAAAAGTGCTGGAAATTAGGAAGAGTATCTCAAATGCAGGAGAGTGGTTAAGGTTGGAATAGGAAAGATTAAGAGATAACATGAGGAAAGGATAGCAGGTTGTAGTAGAATAAACAGTAAAAATGTTCTTCAAATTTTCCAAGTCGCTCTGAACAGGGGACTGGAGATTTATAAACCCAGGAACGACAGACTTGTTCGTTTGATGTAATAGCAGGAAAACTGATAAAGGCCAGAATACGAGATACGATAAACGTACATTTGGAGGAGAATAATACCAGGCGGTTAACATGGCTTTGTTAATGGCAGGTCATGTCTGACAAATTTGATTGAGTTATTTGATGAGGTGACACAGGCAACGGATGAGGATAGTGCTGTGGATGTTATTTATTTGGACTTTCAGAATGATTTTAGAGACAAGGAAATGTGAGAGAAATTGGGATTATTCTCCTTAAAGCAGAGGAGATTAAGAGGTAAGCTAATTGTGGTGCTCAATATTATGACAGGGTGAAGAAGGACATTCTGTTTCCACAAGTTGGTATGTCAGTAACTAGGGGTCAATTTTAAGATTGTCAACAAGAAAGCTATGAGTGAGATGAGGAGAAACATCTTTACACAGGGGTTGAGAGAATTTGGAATGTGCTGCCTGGAAGAGCGGTGGAAGCAGATTCCACAGGAGGTTTCAAAAGGCAGCTGGATATACATTCGAAAATGCTAATAAATTTACACGGCTACACAGATAAGGTTGGAATATGGGACGAGCTGGGTAGCTCATTCAAGTGCCGGTACAGACACAATGGGTCAAATTGCCTCCTTCTCCACAGTAAAATTCTATGATTTTATATCCCATGTCAAAAGACTGGAAAAGACTTGATACTATTGCTGTAACAAGATCAAACATGAACATTTCCCCTGTCATTGTAGGGGAAAACATAACTGGTTAAAAAAGCACTTTAACTGTTAACAACTGGCGATGAACAAAGTGCTTATGCAGTCATTTTTGTAAAGGTTTCTGTTAAGTGGAAAGACTGCCCTTTACAACACAGCTAAATTAAGAAAATGTCTATTTACTCCTATTTACAGAAGTCTTATCCAACACCGCATGAATTAATTCAGAATGTATGCAGCATGGGAGGTGTAGAATATGTGCAGATGTGCGATCATGATTGGTCACAAGCAATGCTGTCACTAAACAGCACCGACATGCAGCCTGTAAGATACCATGCCTGTGTTACTCTATGATAAATACCACTGACAAAATCTGGGAAAAATAAAAGAGAATTAACATTGAAAAAGATGGGCAAAATCAACCAAATTAAGACAACGCTCTACACTCAGCCTAGATATCTTGATTTTCTTGTTAGAAGGATGCGGCTAGGCCAGCATTTGTTGCCATCCCTAAATGCCCTTGAACACAGTGGCTGGTCTAGGCCATTTCAGAGGATATTCAAGAATTACTGCATTACTGTTGATCCAGAGTTAAATGTGAGTCCAACTGGAACAGATACCCAGATTTTCTTCCCCAAAACACATACAGGTGTGCTTTTATGACAGAGATATTTGTCATGATCACCATAACTGAGACTATTCCAGATTTATTAATTGAGCTTAGACATCACCTGCTTCCCAAGTAGGATTTGAACCCATATCCCTACCGCACAAGCCTGGGCCTCTAGTCCAGTGACATTACTGCTTTGCCACAATCTTCCTCTACACCAGTACTTAAAAACACTGTGGGCTCTCTGCCTACAAATCTTCTCAATATACTGTCATATCACAATACCAGGAGATTATATTTGGGAAATTGAAAGGGATTTATTTGGGCGTACCAAACATGGAACTAAATTAAAAGTGAAATCGCCATAATCCAAGCAGACCACAAGGCTGCACTCATTAGGGATGAGTGAGTTTAACTTGAGGGTCACCATGTCATAGGAAAAGGGTGAGGTTGAGAAGGTGGGATTTTTATCATAATCTCAGCCAGTTAAATTATGAGTTCGTCATTTGTACTGGTAAACATGTTTTCGCAAGATTTTCTTGTGCATTAAATAAGCAAAAATTTAAGTTTGGAAATTCTAACTACCTTCGAGGATGCTACTTAATATTGACTTGCTTTCAAGGCGAAGTGTCAGAATTGTATATTGCTTTAAAAGCTTACTGGTCAAATAGATCCATATATGACTAAGCACAGGCTTTTGTGCACTTTGTTTGAACTATTTCCATGATAAATCATGTCCATATTTATAATGAAAACATCTTTGTAAACTACTGCACATAATTTGAGCACTCTCTGCTTCCAGTGAATCATGTCCATATTTATAATGAAAACATCTTTGTAAACTACTGCACATAATTTGAGCACTCTCTGCTTCCAGTGAAGGCACTGTAAAGCACTGCAGAACTGCAAAAAAATCTAAAATTAACAAAAAATATGTTTCATCTGAAAAAAATGAGCAATTTTTAAACTCAGCCAACAGATGGGGCTCTTGAACAAGGAAACTTGATTAAAGCCCCAACCCCTACTTCAACTATTTAACAGTTCCACCGGCCATTTAATGCCTTCCAATCTGTCACAGAAATCACACAAACACAAAATTTAACTTCCGTAATAATACTGGACAGTCTTCTACCTTATCATCTTGAAAGTGTATAACAAGAAATGCAGAAAGTGTACAATTAACAATATATTTTTACAAAGTAAGGATAGAAAGAGAGAATACTATCTGATGCTAGCTACTTCATTGTGGCAAAGCCAGAATTCTCCCTGCTCAAAGACTCCCTTGAAGTGCAGTAATTCCTTCTCAACTTTTATTCTTATCCCTGTCCACATTGTGATGCTGCACAGGTTTGTCTGCAATAATCCTTACCATGGCTTTTGACTTGGAACTATATCACTGTTCCTTCACTGTTACTGGAACCCCCTTCTGAACACCAGCCTGTGTGTGCACCTACACCTGTCACACTACAGAAGTACAAGAAAGCAGCTCATCACCACTTTCTCAGGGGTAATTAGGGATAGACAATAAACACTGAGCCAACACCCCAATGAATGAATATTTTAAAAACTAGCAGAGGCCTCTTGTGAAGGAGTGGCAATGTTCCTACCTCTGGTATAAAAGGAGAAAGTGAGGACTGCAGATGCTGGAGATCAGAGCTGAAAAAGTGTTGCTGGAAAAGCGCAGCAGGTCAGGCAGCATCTAAGGAGCAGGAGAATCGACGTTTCGGGCATGAGCCCTTCTTCAGGAATGAGGAGTGTGTGCCAAGCAGGCTAAGATAAAAGGTAGGGAGGAGGAACTTGGGGGAGGGGGGTTGGAAATGCGATAGGTGGAAGGAGGTTAAGGTGAGGGTGATAGGCCGGAGTGGGGGTGGGAACGGAGAGGTCAGGAAGAAGATTGCAGGTAGGAATGTGGTGCTGAGTTTGAGGGTTGGGACTGAGACAAGGGGAGGGGAAATGAGGAAACTGGAGAAATCGGAGTTCATCCCTTGTGGTTGGAAGGTTCCTAGGCGGAAGATGAGGCGCTCTTCCTCCAGCCATCGTGTTGCTATGATCTGGCGATGGAGGAGTCCAAGGACCTGCATGTCCTTGGTGGAGTGGGAGGGGGAGTTGAAGTGTTGAGCCACGGGGTGGTTGGGTTGGTTGGTCCGGATGTCCCAGAGGTGTTCTCTGAAACGTTCCACAAGTAGGCGGCCCGTCTCTCCCCAATATAGAGGAGGCCACATCAGGTGCAGCAGATGCAGTAAATGATGTGTGTGGAGGCGCAGATGAATTTGTGGCGGATATGGAAGGGACTATGAGGTTGGAGGTGGTGGATGGAGATCCCCTGAGGTGATGAGGTTATGGATAGTCTGGGAGCTGATGGTTTGGCGATGGGAGGTGGGGTCATGGTCAAGGGGGCAGTAGGAGGTGGTGTCCGCGAGCTGGCATTTAGCCTCAGCGGTGTAAAGGTCGGTGCGCCAAACTATTACCGTGCCTCCCTTGTCTGCCGGTTTGATAGTGAGGTTGGGGTTGGAACGGAGGGAGTGGAGGGCTGCACGTTCCGAGGGTGAAGTGGGTGAGAGGAGTGGAGAGGTTGAGGCAGTTAATGTCGCGGCGGCAGTTGGCTATGAAGAGATCGAGGGCAGTTAAGAGGCCAGCACAAGGTGTCCAGGTGGATGGGGTGTGTTGGAGGCGGGAGAAGGGGTCGTCAGAGGGTGGGTGAGAATCCTGGTTGAAGAAATAGGCGCGGAGGTGAAGGCGGCGGAAGAATTGTTCGATGTCTCGCCACGTGTTGAACTCGTTAATCCGAGAGCATAGGGGAATGAAGGTGTGGCCTCTGCCGAGGACTGATCTTTCAACCTCAGAGAGGGGTAGACTTGCACCCACTACCTACCCCCTTACCTCACTCCAAGGCCCCAAGGGATCCTTCCATATCCGCCACAAATTCACCTGCACCCCCACACACATCATTTACTGCATCCGCTGCACCCGACGTGGCCTCCTCTATATTGGGGAGACAGGCCGCCTACTTGCGGAACGTTTCAGAGAACACCTCTGGGACACCCGGACAACCAACCCAACCACCCCGTGGCTCAACGCTTCAACTCCCCCTCCTACTCCACCAAGGATATGCAGGTTCTTGGACTCCTCCATTGCCAGACCACAGCAACACGATGGCTGGAGGAAGAGCGCCTCATTTTCCGCCTAGGAACCCTCCAACCACAAGGGATGAACTCAGATTTCTCCAGTTTCCTCATTTCCCCTCCCCCCTTGTCTCAGTCCCAACCCTCAAACTCAGCACCACCTTCCTAACCTGCAATCTTCTTCCTGACCTCTCCGCCCCCCCCACCCCACTCCAGCCTATCACCCTCACCTTAACCTCCTTCCACCTATCGCATTTCCAACGCCTCTCCACCAAGTCCCTCCTCCCTCCCTTTTATCTTAGCCTGCTTGGCACACTCCCCTCATTCCTGAAGAAGGGCTTATGCCCGAAATGTCGATTCTCCTGCTCCTTGGATGCTGCATGACCTGCTGCGCTTTTCCAGCAACACATTTTCAGCTCTGGTATAAAAGGACCAGGCTCA
This sequence comes from Chiloscyllium plagiosum, assembly GCF_004010195.1. NCBI lineage: Eukaryota > Metazoa > Chordata > Chondrichthyes > Orectolobiformes > Hemiscylliidae > Chiloscyllium > Chiloscyllium plagiosum. The sequence goes on from NC_057744.1 coordinate 23,200,084, forward strand.
TGTCCCACATGCCCCAGAGTTGCCTGATTAAAAATAATCTAAGTTATAGCATTCCAAGCATTGCTCTCTCAGCTTAAACTGATTTGAGTCCATCGATATGCTTTTATTCTGTGACATGTTACAGTCCATTTTTAAAACATCAAAATTTGAGGAAGGATGACATCCACACTGATGACTAGGAACACAAATTTATTTTCAGCAAAGAGAAAAAAGGTTGACAGATATAGCAGCATTAAAGTTTCCTCTTTCTGATTGCCGTTGTATTTACCTGGGTAAACCACCAAGGTCCCATTCCGAACAAATGTATGGTCCTGGACGCAGAATGACCCACAAATCCAAATCATTGGCCAATGTGAGATATGCCCTAAGAGACAAAATAATTATGTTGATCATTTTGAACAAAGGAGTGATTAAATGTAGTGTGTTTAGAGATGAATGAATTTTACACTTGCATTCACTGTCTGCTCCATATCCTACAACATCTAAATTCTCTCGAACTTTGCGAAGTGGTATATGTCCATTTCAGGGAACAGTAGAAACATTATAACGGACAAAATTAAACAGTTTATATCTTTCTATACTACAACATCAAATATATTTCACAACTACAGATACAGTGTGCCAAAACCAGCAACCTCGGGACCAAGTCAATTTTGGATCTTGCCTGTTTTCAGACACACAGTTTTGAAAATTCTTTATCTTCATCTTTCAAAATGTTCCAGATTCATTCGTAGGCTTTCCATTTTCGTCATGGACACTCAAAAGTTTAACATTATTTTCATGGGTTTTTAAACCGCGCAACATCCAAAATGAGTACAATTGAGGAAATCCAATTTTCAAGCCCCGTTTAGAATGGTGAATCCAACCACAGATTAGGCCAAGGTGTGTATTTGAGTAGTGCAGGGCGGCCGAGAGACAGAGCGGAGCAGGCTGGAGCCTGCAGCAGGGCGGAGATAGTTGTTAGACTTGTTCAGTGAGTAGCTTGTGAGGCCGGTCAGACCCGTGTGGAAGCCCCTGCACTGAGCTACTGCAATGTAATGTTTATCTGTAATTCATCTGACTGCGATGTTTATCCTTTTAACTATGTCGCATTTCTTAACTATGAATCACTGTAAGGTATTACAACTTTTCTTTATTCCCCTTTTTGTATCTCAGATTTGTACCCTAGGTATTTTGTACCCAAGGCGGCACCAGAGGCGATATTGTGTACTTCTCACTGTACTCCTGTACTTAAGTACATGTGACAATAAAGGATAAAGAATATTCTATTCTAGGCATTCCCAACCTGACAAATGACCAGAGAAAAGAGCAGGGGGTTGGAAATGTCGAGAAAAATCTGAGTTTCTGCAAATGTAACACTTAAGAATGGCCATTCACACACCGCCACATCAAAAGGTTCAATCCCTAACAATTCAGAGACTCTTGCAGGGAATACCACAACCTTCAATAAGGTTCAGAATTAGTTGAAATCAAAACACTACTACATTTGTGTGTGAAAGATGAGCTCACTAACTCTCTCTGCTCCCCTTCCCCCCCAAAAACAAAGACTGCTTTTAAAAGGAGATGAAGGGAAACAAAGGCAACAACAACAAGAAAAGGGGGGGCGCAATTACTTACTCAAAATCAAGATTGTCTTTGAAATTAAATATTCCTTTCTGTGGCTCATGGAGATTCCAAGGTATGTACCTGTAATAAGATCACAGATACTGATATCATATCCAAAGCACTAAGAAGTACAATGCTCACTGAGCTGGCAGGTGTGTTTTCAGACGTTTCATCACCATGCGAGGTAATGTCATCAACGAGCCTCCGGTGAAGCGCTGGTGCTCTGTCCTGCTTTTCCACACAGTAGCTTGGATTAAAAACCTATATCAGACCGGTCACTAACAGACACGGGAAAAAAACGTCCTAGTAAGAGGGATGAACTGCAACTGCAGAGGCACGAACAAAAAGGACTTCTTAGTAGCATTAGAATCAACTCTGAAAGACAGAAAAGCAACACACAGACCAGATATTTAACTACAGGAGCAATCATCTTGCATCAGGACATTATTTAAATGGGCCACAACACACTGCAGCACCCAGGAACTACGAGCAGAAGAAAAATACCTATACAGCAAGTTCGAGAAGAATGGATACCTGATAAACACAGTCCGCCGATTTTTAAACAACAAACCCAAATAAGTAGTCACAGCATGCCTAGAAACTCCAGCCACATTACCATACAAAGACACCTCGGAGATGACTACCAGGCTACTCTGACCCCTTGGCATCATGATAGCCCACAAACCTACCACACATTGAAACAGCTACTGATGAACCTACAATATCACACATAACAAGCAAAATGAATGTAATTTACAAAATACACTGCAAGGACTGCAACAAACACTACATCAGAGACAGGCAGAAAACTAGTCACCAGGATAGACGAACACCAAAAAGAAATGACCCGCTATCACTGGTATCCTTACACACAGATAGAGAAGGACACCACTTTGACTAGGACAACACATCTATCCTGGGATAGGCTGAACAGAGACATGCATGGGAATTCCTAGAGACCTGGCATTCTAACTGGAACTCCATCAATAAACACATCAATGTGGACCCCATCTAGCATCCTCTGAGATATCACCCACCTTAAGAGACCAAGACACATAAGTAGAGGCTCACTGAGGTTACCTAGCATGGTGATGAAACATCTGAAAACAAACCTGCAAGCTCAACAACTAAACTTACAACCTGAACCTCAAGCTAAGCTACAAAATTATCTCAAAAATTGCAAACTACACATTTGATGCTCCCATACTCAAGCTCAGAATATTCCTAAACCTATTCCCGCCGTAGACGTGAACTCATGGCTGTTTCACAACCTGGCAATCTTAAATTGTCTGTAAATACTAGCCATAAAAAAGATTTTATGCACAAGCAAATAAATTAGAAGTAGAAGTAGGATTTTTGGCCCTTTAAGTTTGCTCCAACATTCAATAAAATCAAGGCTAATCTGTGTACCGGATCCCACAGATTCATAAAGCTCTAATAACTTTAGATTCTCATTAGGTCAGGGAATCTCAAAAATAAACTGATGGCTGCATGTTCATCAATGTCTTATGTAACTGATAAGTAACAATCTTACATTGATGCCTCTTTTAATAACAGACAGCACTCAGTTAGCCTTCTTAAATCAATTGCTAAATCGCACACTGACTTTCTGTGACTCAGTGGAGTATCTAAATCCCTCTTGACCTCTGAATACTTCCATTGCTATGGCTTAAGTCATACTCTACCTTTTTATTTTTCTTGCCAAAATGAATAACTTTGCATTTTCACCACATTATTCTCCACCTGTCAGATTTTTGCTCACTCAACCTATCTATATCCACTTGCAACTTCCCATGTCATTCACTGATTGTAGCTGTAGTGATTATAATTTCACCAGGTTTCCCTCCTCCTTCAACTTCTTGATTTATAGGTATTAAATGTAACTTTTTGCATCCTCTACAGTGAAGACAAAAGTTTATTCATTACAGCTGCCATTTCTTAACAATTGAGGAGAAAGTGAGGTCTGCAGATGCTGGAGATCAGAGATGGAAATGTGTTGCTGGAAAAGCGCAGCAGGTCAGGCAGCATCTAGGGAACAGGAGAATCGACGTTTCGGGCATTAGCCCTTCTTCAGGAATGAGGAAAGTTGGTCCAGCAGGCTAAGATAAAAGATAGGGAGGAGGGACTTGGGGGAGGGGCGTCGGAAATGTGATAGGTGGAAAGAGGTCAAGGTGAGGGTGATAGGTCAGACTGGGGTGGGGGAGGAGAGGTCGGGAAGAAGATTGCAGGTTAGGAAGGCGGTGCTGAATTCAAATTCAGCACCGCCTTCCTAACCTGCAATCTTCTTCCCAACCTCTCCGCCCCCACCCCA
>NC_057744.1:23204468-23210394 GCF_004010195.1 Chiloscyllium plagiosum
TCGGGAAGTGGGAGAGATGCGGTGGAGGGCATCGTCGATCACGTCGGGGGGGAAATTGCGGTCCTTGAAGAAGGAGGCCATCTGGGATGTGCGTTTTTGGAACTGGTCCTCCTGGGAGCAGTTGCGGCGGAGTCGAAGGAATTGGGAGAATGGGATGCCGTCTTAACAATTGACAAATAACACCCCATTCTTGCCCTCTAAAAGGACCAACTGGAAGCAGTTATGGATGTGTAGCTGCAGAATGATGAGCATGGAGTTCTGAATGATAAAGCACTCAAGAAATACAGTGGAGGGGCAAATTACTGCAGATGCTGGAATCTGTACTGAAAACAACAAGTGCTGGGGATCACGACGGGTCAGACAGCATCAATGGGAGAGAGAGCAAGCTAACGTTTTGAGTCTATATGACTCTTCATCAGGGCTGAAGTGAAGTATGGACGGGGCAGCATTTATACTATAGTTGGGTGGTGATGGGGTGTAGAGCGTATTTGTCCCCCAGCACTCTACACTCCACCACCCTGCCACCCCACCACCTCCCTTCAACCACAGCATAAATGCTGTCCCCTTCCCACCACTTCACCTCCCCTCTGAAGAGTCATCTAGACTTGAAATGTTAGCTTGCTTCTCTCCCATGGATGTGTCTGACTCACTGTGATGACTCAAAGCTCATCATTCTGCAGCTACACATCCATAACTGCTTCCAGTTCATATTTATTTACTTCAATTTTTTTACTAAGAGCTGATCTACTTTGTGATGAATGCAACGCACATTCAGAAACTGATGCTTTTTTTAAAAATAAAATTTTCACAACATCTAGTTTTGGCTGATGGTATAATCTTGGATTTTTTTCCCCCTCCCTGTCCCTTCCTGTCATTGTCTGGCCTTCATTTTCCACATTAGTATTCTGCCGTCCTGCCTCAACTCTGTCCCTTGATTTTAGATCAGTGTGGTGCTGGAAAAGCACAGCAGGTCAGGTACCATCCGAGGAGCAGGAAAATCGACGTTTCGGGCAAAAGCTCTTCATCTGTGAAACTTGAAAGGGTTCAGAAAAGATTTACAAGGATGTTGCCAGGGTTGGAGGATCTGAGCTACAGGGAGAGGTTGAACAGGCTGGGCTGTTTTCCCTGGAGCGCGGAGGCTGAGGAGTGACCTTATAGAGATTTACAAAATTATGAGGGGCTTGGATAGGATAAATAGACAAAAGTCTTTTCCCTGGGGCCAGGGAGTCCAAAACTAGAGGGCAGAGGTTTAGGGTGAGAGGGGAAAGACATAGAAGAGACCTAAGGGGCAACCTTTTCACACAGAGGGTGGTATGTGTATGGAATGAGCTGCCAGAGGATGTGGTGGAGGCTGGTACAATTGCAACATTTAAGAGGCATTTGGATGGGTATATGAATAGGAAGGGTTTGCAGGCATATGGGCCAGGTGCTGGCAGGTGAAAATAGACAATAGACAATAGACACAGGAGTAGGCCATTCAGCCCTTCGAGCCTGCACCGCCATTCGATATGATCATGGCTGATCATTCCTAATCAGTATCCTCTTCCTGCCTTATCTCCATAACCCTTGATTCCACTAGCTTTGAGAGCTCTATCCAACACTTTCTTAAATGAATCCAAAGACTGGGCCTCCACTGCCCGCTGGGGCAGAGCATTCCACACAGCCACCACTCTCTGGGTGAAGAAGTTTCTTCTCATCTCTGTTCTAAATGGTCTACCCCATGGGACTAGATTGGGTTGGGATATCTGGTCGGCATGGACGGGTTGGACCGAAGGGTCTGTTTCCGTGCTGTACATCGCTATGACTCTATCTTTAGCCCGAAACGTCAATTTTACTGCTCCTCGGATGCTGCCTGACCTGCTGTGCTTTTCCAGCACCACTCTGATCTAAACTCTGGTTTCCAGCATCTGCAGTCCTCACTTTTGCCTACTCCATCCCTTGATTCAATACAGTTATCCAAATTTGATCCCTTACCCGCCTTGCTTAGCTTAAAGCCACCTCTACTTCTCGAATTATATGGCTCATGAGAATGCCAGCTGCAGCACGGTTCAGATGTAGATTGCCCTAATTGTATATGATCCAACTTAACCTATTACTGATGCCAGGGCCCCAACTGGAACCCACTTCTCTCACTTTGAGCCACACATTCACTTCTCTATTCTTATTAATCCGTAGTCAATTTGAATGCAGTTCAGGCAAGTATTACCTCAAACGTTCTGCATTTTAAATTTAGCATTTAACTTTTCTTATTCCCTCATCAGAACATTTTTCCTAGTTCTTACACTGTCTAGGACAAACATGGACCAGGATCCCCGATTCTCCCCTTCCTATGGAGAGTTCCTCTCCAGCCCACAACAGATATCCAGGACTCTGACATCAGACAGTCCACACAACCACGCCATCGGGACTGTCCTTTACTGCAAGAGAAAGGTGTCCATACCGCTCACTATAACATCTCTCACTATCATTACATTAGAATCCCGACAGTGTGGAAACAGGCCATTTGGCCCAACAAGTCCACACCGACCCTGCAAAGAGCATCCTACCCAGACCCATTCCCCTACCCTATTACTCTACATTTCCCCAGACTAATGCACCCCAACCTACACATCCCTGAACACTATGGGCAATTTAGCTTGGCCAATTCACCTAACCTGTACATCTTTGGACTGTGGGAGGAACATGGAGGAAACCCACGCAAACACAGGGAAAAATGTGCAACTTCCACACAATCACCTGAGGCTGGATTCAAACCTTGCTCTTGGCTCTGTGAGGCAGCAGTGCTAACCACTGAGCAATGTGCTGCCACTTTTTATTCTTGAATGGTTTGCTGTTTCACAGTGCCTTGGCCAGTTAGCTCAGACTGCCCTTCAGCCGTCACTCTCATCCAAGCAAGCTGTAAAAACCTCAAACTTGTTGGACAATTTCAAAGTCTGAGGCTCCTGCTCTCCGGACCCCCTTAACTGCCTCTTGTGTAGTCACAACCTTTCATTCCTGACCAAATCCGAAGAGCTAATCTAAAGGGTTTGACAACCTCCTAAAATAAAATGCCTAGCTAATTTTACCCCTCCCTGATGTTCCACAGTACTCAATAACTCTGAGCTGAAGTCCAGTAGACACTAGTATTTGCTCTGGACCACAAAGGCATCCAGAAACTCCAGCACTTTCCAATCTCAGCACATTACCTGCTCTGCCCTCTAATGTGTTAATTAAAGAGTAATTGCTAATTCATTTATAACTGATACAACCCACACCCCCCCTTCACCAACTTCTCTCAGCAAATTTTACTTCTAGTAGTAAATTGTTCTTTAAGTACTTCTTTTCCCACTCTGCACCAAATTCCCAGATACATTCACTTGACCTCAGTCACTCTCGGGTGAAGTGTCCATCACAATCATCAAGCTAACTCTTTGACTATACGAGGTATTTTAGAAAATTTAAACTGACAATTTCAGTGGGGGATTCAGGGAAATAACAGAGGAGAAAGAAATTCAAAGAGACAAGGCAGAAGCATCCATAAGGTATGGTTTTTACTTACGTTACTAAAGTGTTCAAACCTAGAGCTTTCATCTTCAGCATACGGTCTGCCCAGTACGCCCGTGGAATACGAAAGTAATGCATCGATCCACCCAGGATGAGAAATTTATTTCCCTCTAATTCAAAGTATTCTCGGTCAGCCTGCAAACCTATTTTTCGGCTGTACATTCTTGTTGGAGTGAGCGATATCCAATGGAACCTAGAAGTAGACGAGAAGCGTCTTACTTCAAAGTATAATTGTAGTTCAGCTATTAATTTACGGAGTAGACACATGATGAATTCCAACAAGCAATCCCAAGCACCAGAAAACTTCAACTACAAAGTGTACAGATGAGTTAAGATAGGTCAAAATGCCTTCCTCTTCTATATCTCTCTGGGTATTTAGTAGATGCACGTCCAAACGATTGAAGGGAGTAGATGTCAACAGTTTAAAAAACAAAGACATTTATCCATTTTCCACGCACACAATGGCATTTCTAAAGGTGATTGTTGAAAACTATTGCAGAGACCCTGTAATTTGTGCATAGCTCATCAAAAACACACTTCAATGTAAATGTATGCTGAGTTAAACACATTTACACTAATATAACAAATACTACACCATACTGTACTCAAAAACACGAACTTAGACATTTTATGATCTCCACAACACAGATTTTCTAAAGGCAAAGGACTTTTCCATTACAGCATGCTTTACCTATCTGAAAGCCTTCCCTAACTGCCACCATAAATTCTGACATTCACAAAAATCAAGCATATCTCTTTATTTTAGAATGTCATTATCTCGACAACCGGTCACAGGCTTTAGTCAGAAAGCTCTTATTTTAGGAATGGCAAGACTTTCTTTTGGATGCCTGATGTTGCTGTTTCATCATTTAACTTTGTATAAATTGAGTTCGGGAGCTGTCCCAATCCTGTGATTTTTACAATCTACCGTAACCTGTAAGAATTTACTTGAAATGTTAGCCACAATTCCCTCCAAGTTCCTGTTTGGAGATGGAGGGAATGCCAGACCGCTGAAGATGCTATCTTTCAGGTGAGACATTAAACCAAGATCTTATCTATCCGCTTGGATGGGGATACACGATCCTGCGAGTTGGTTGACAATTAATGTGGGCATTAATGAGTAGGAAAAGCAGAAAACAATTATGAAGCAGGCACACCACTCCCAACCCCACCCCCAGGATAAAAACCCTTCTTCCTCAGAAAAAGTCTGACATTTGATTGGTCATCCTCAGCTATAGCTCAAAGTATCATTCGTTGTTTGATTCTGAAAAAGATACAAGTGAGAGGTCTCCTTTATCATCAAGAAATTCAGTGACATTCAAGAGGCAACATGAAGCCTGTGATTATGTAGTTAAAGAAATGGGAGGTGACAGCATTGTGGTGACGACATTGGGCTAGGAATCCAGAACCCCACCCAGGCTGACATTCTTAAGCAACGGGCTCAAATCTCACTGTGGTAGACAGTGAAATTTGAATTCAATAAAAATCTGGAATTAAAAGCAAATGTTATGCTATGGTGTCCACATTATCATTGTCAATTGTTAAAAAACTCAAACAAAAGCAGAACTTACTGGAGAAATGCCGCAGCATCCGTGGAAAGAAAGCTTTCTGTTTTTGTTTCAGATTCCCAGCAACTGCAGTTCTTTTTTATTCATTTCCCTTTCAGAAAAGAAATCTGCCAACCTTACCTGGTCTGGCTACATAAGACTCCAGCAACTGGTTGAATCTTAATTGCTCTTTGGTCAAATAGGGATAGGCAGTAAATGCTGGCCTAACTAGAACCACATCCTATGACCAAATAAAAAAAAACTATGCAAGGCACAAGGGGCGAGATTACTGATAAAATGATATAATGATGGAGAACAGAAGCAAAAGCATCAAGGCGAAATCAGATGAATCAAGGCTCATGGTGAACAATTTGAAATACTCAACACTTTGAGGAGAAAGTAAGGACTGCAGATGCTGGAGATCAGAGCTGAAAATGTGTTGCTGGAAAAGCGCAGCAGGTCAGGCAGCATCCAAGGAGCAGGAGAATCAACATTTCGGGCATAAGCCCTTCAGACGTGGTCGACGATGCCCTCCACCGCATCTCTTCCACTTCCCGCTCCTCCGCCCTTGAGCCCCACCCCTCCACTGCCATCAAGACGGAACCCCACTGGTACAGCGCATCATCCGCCGTCATTTCCGCCACCTCCAAACGGACCCCACCACCAGGGACATATTTCCCTCCCATCCCCTATCAGCGTTCCGAAAAGACCACTCCCTCCGTGACTCCCTCGTCAGGTCCACACCCCCCACCAACCCAACCTCCACTCCTGGCACCTTCCCCTGCAACCACAAGAAATGCAAAACTTGCGCCCACACCTCCCCCCTTACTTCCCTC
>NC_057744.1:23210611-23271229 GCF_004010195.1 Chiloscyllium plagiosum
CCCCACTCCGGCCTATCACCCTCACCTTGACCTCCTTCCACCTATCGCATTTCCAACGCCCCTCCCCCAAGTCCCTCCTCCCTACCTTTTATCTTAGCCTGCTGGACACACTTTCCTCACTCCTGAAGAAGGGCTTATGCCCGAAACGTCGATTCTCCTGCTCCTTGGATGCTGCCTGACCTGCTGCGCTTTTCCAGCAACACATTTTCAGAAATACTCAACACTGTCATGGAAGTCAGCAATAATGGTTAGCTCAGTCAGATTGTACATCTCTGGGACACCCGCACCAACCAACCCCACCACCCTGTGGCTGAACACTGAACACTGGGCCGCCTCCACCACCAAACCATAACCACCTGATGCCTTGAGGAAGAACACCCCTTTTTCCACCTTGAGACCCTTTAACGACACTGGATCAATGTGGATTTCACCAGTTTCCCCATTTCCCTCCCCACACCTATCCCAGTCCCAACCTCCCAACATGGTTATCACCCTCTTGAATTGTCCTACCTGTCCATCTTCCTTCCCATCTATCCGCTCCACCCTCCTCTCCAACCTCTCTCATTCCCAACTACCTTCACCCCCCAACCCAACCTCCCTCCCATTTATCTCTCAGCCCCCTTAGCCCACGAGCCTCATTCCTGATAAAGGGCTTATGCCTGAAACGTCGATTCTCCTGCTCCTCAGATGCTGCCTGACCGGCTGTGCTTTTCCAGCACCAGACTCTTCGACTCTGATCTCCAGCATCTGCAGTCCTCACTTTCTCCAGACTGTACTTAAGAGCACCAACACCATGGATTCATTCCCTATAATAGCTGAGATAATTCTTGAATATGCCTCCTCACTTTGCGCTATGCTGACAACATGCTATAACTAGCAACCCTCAGACAGATGAGATATCCTGAACACGGGCACCAATCAGGCAACACAGCCTTTGGGACTCTTAATACAGGCCTCAGAACAGTGTTTATTCCATGAATACTACCCTCGATTACAACATTTCTCCTTTATCTGCTGTCTTGAATGGTTCCCTGTACAATGGTGCTATGGTCAGTTTGCTCACCCTCCATGCAAACCCCAGCTCTCATCCACACTGACAGCAAGAATCACAAACCTGTTAGACAAGCTCAGAAACTGAGACTCCTGCAGCACTACCTCCTGGGATCCCTCCGCCTGCCTCACTCCTGGTCACACCTTCCAGTCTCTCACCACAGACCAAATTCAAGGTAGTTAGTCTAAGGAGTGTGACTGCCTCCTGAAACATAGCCTTCATGTATGTAAATGTGGTCAGTTGTTAGGTTCTTTTCCAAGGTTTCACACATGAGATGCAATTCGCACACACCAACTTCGGCAAACAGTTAAAGTTTATTAAAGCTTGTACAAGCTAGGTGATCCCGTTTGGCCCTCTTCACAGGCGAGTGAAGTCGGGTCAAAGTGAGGCCCTGAAAAAAAAATCCCCTTTACACAGGTCAGTTGGTCATGCTTACAGATACTCTGGCCACTCAAGCCAACCCCCAGTTACTGACAGTCAGGTTACCCCAGGTACAATGGTAGGATGAGATCACCCTCAGAGGTAATGCAAATGCTACTGCCCTAATCTTAGGGAATCGTTATGAAGACGATTTCGTGACTCTATCATTCCCCAAAACAATGCAGGTGCAACATACCTAGTTTTAGGGAATGGCTTATGGGAGAAAAATTGAATGATAGTTTAAATGGATAATAGTAGGGGAGTAGCAGCAAATTACTGTGTAATTGGAGCGTGAGTCGTTTGCATTCTTTCACAATTGTCATCACCACCCATTTCCAGAATGCTCATTCAGTGCAGTTTAACTCTTTACTATTACATCAATGTCCAGAGAGATATTCCAATCTAATCTTTCAACATTACAGTGACCCAGAACTCAGACATGCTTCAAGCTACCTTCTGCGCTACGTCCAACAGACCTTCAGCCCGTTCAGAAAATACAGACTTTATGGCTTTTCAAATAGCAACATCTCTTAACACAAATGGAGGAGCCATGGGTGTTCAATTTCCCTGAAGTAGACTGAACTGAGATACAACCTTAGTCAAAAAGTATAGATTTAGCTTGACATCTATTCAATTGTCATGTCAAACAAGGGAGCATAGTCAACGTGTAAAACGATGTGGAGGTGCCGGTGTTGGACTGGGGTGGACAGGGTCAGAAGTCACACAACAACAGGTTATAGTCCAACAGGTGTACTTGATATCATAAGCTTTCGGAACACTCCTCTTCACAAATGCCAACAAATACTGTGCCTGTGCGCTTCACTTCACTTCATCTGATGAAGGAACAGCACTCCTAAAGCTTATGATTTTAAATAAACCTGTTGGACTACAACCTGGTGTGTGGCTTCTGACCTTGAATGTGTAATATTAGACAGTACACTGACAAATTTCAATTTTCGGTTCAAATAGCTCAGCAATAAGTTAAATTTATTCTTGCGTTTAAACTAAGAATGGGAAGTTAGACAAATGAATTTGGACAGCGCTAAGTATTTAGTGACTGTGGTTCCCATCAAATGCATACAATATTGTGATACGGTGGTATCCTCTGATAAAGTTTTGAGAATACAACAACAAAAGTTCTATTATAATGGCATATTAGAGCATTGGGATTCAACAGTTAAAAAGAAACCTCTATTATAGTGGTTTACTATAATTTTGACTGTGTGCCTGCCCTCTGACAGGCTGAGACCAGAAATCACAGTGGGTGTCTGGTTATCTCAGAACTGTAGGAATTGTCTGGAGCCATAAGTGTGTATTTTGCCCTCAGCTCTCAGACAAAGATAAGACTGTCAGCCCTGGTTATAATCATAATAACTACCTCCTGTTTCTATTAATGTATTTCCTTACCCATTAACAAGGGATGTGAAGACCAACAATGAGAACAATACTGAATCCTATTATCTATCTCCTTACCTATTAACACAAGATTGTGAATAATACAGTAACAGGCTCATGTGAGCAATTCAGTATTTGTCACAGGAAGGTAGCAATCACTAGTCATTGTAAGATTGAGAAATATCTGTTTTTAAACAACATAATAGCAGTCAGCCATGAGATGTTAAGAACTTTGTATCGGTCACACCCAAACAAGGTATAACGTACACTGCTTGCATGTAATACTCAGAAATTCATCAAGGGGTGCCATCACAGAAGGCTATGAGACTCCTTTGGTGTCACCCAGAATTTGTCACTGGCTATCCAGAAATAAAGGTTTGTTTCTCTTTAAACTGAAATTTGTGTCATCCAGAATTAAGAGTCAACACCTCTATAGAAGTAATCTTGGTCTCAGCATCTGTAACAAATAACGATAATTTCTGTATATGTTTATTTAATTAGTTAATGACAATATGAAACATCAATCTTTTCACTTTACTGTTAAGAAACAGGAAGCATTCTAAAATGGGCACAGGGCTAGTTCATCAGAAATCAGATAAATGAAAGTTAAGTTAATTAAATTCTGATTTTCTGTCCTTAATAAACATCTTTCTATAAAAGTTCCTTAGATCATCAATTAGTGACAAGAGTGTCTCTGAGGTCCATAAACTATCAGTTAGTACAGTCCTTCTCCCATCTTTAATTGTAGCTTATGAAAGAAACTTGCATTTTTTACAGGTAGCAACTCCATAGGACAAATATCTGTTTTTCATTTTTGTGGACTGTGTCTAATTTGATATTTTTAAAAAAGGTTTTCTGCTATTTTGTACCACATTATTTTTTTCTAACTTCTGTACTAGTTCACCCATTTAATTAATTCCTAGCTTTCCCGAACGATTTACTGTAGCCTATGATTAATTTTTAAACCGGGCCAGCAGAAACCCATACAAAGATATGGACTTTGGACTCAGATTGTTTTCTGAAACTGCTGTTTAGCCAACAACATCAGTAAAGATGTGGAGCTATGGCAAGGACCATATCCATTAGCATCAGAAATAGTTGAAATAAAGATCTTTCCACATGGATCAAGCATCACAATCATAAAAGGACACAATATTGGTGTTATTTGGATCACATGTGGGACTGTGCGTTTGCAGCCTGGGATACTGCATTGAGCTGAGTAAAATACTGCTTAAATTCAAAACAGTTCAGTAACATGTTGCTTCACATACCCTGACAAATCTTCCAGAAACTAGCATGCTTCTTCTTCCCAGTCTTTCAGGTTAGCAGCATACTCCTTGCCTCACACAACATGAAGCTAACAAAAAAAATCTGCTTTCACCAGTTAATAAATAGGGGCCTTCACATCTCTATCAGCGTTTTATTACATGAAGGCCTCAAACAGAATGGGGGAAAAACTGATCACATTGGGTGGAATTTTATCGAGACCTGAGCTGTGCTGAGTAATCTGATAGAATCACGCAAAAAGTCACTTAGGGTACATCTCGGCATTGGGATCAACTTGCTGCATCTTTTAATTAAGCATTAGGCATTGGGGTAAGAAGACAGCAGGTGACTAGAGGAGTTTAGTAAAGTTAGATCTCATGGGATTTAGGGTGAGCTTGCCAATTGGACACAAAATTGATTTGACGATGGGACTTAGAGGGTGGTGGTAAAGGTTGTTTTTCAGACTGGAGGCCTGTGACCAGCGGGGTTCCAGATGGATTGATTAGATTAGATTAGATTACTTACAGTGTGGAAACAGGCCCTTCGGCCCAACAAGTCCACACCGACCCGCCGAAGCGCAACCCACCCATACCCCTACATTTACCCCTTTAACCTAACACTACGGGCAATTTAGCATGGCCAATTCACCTGACCTGCACATCTTTGGACTGTGGGAGGAAACCGGAGCACCCGGAGGAAACCCACGCAGACACGGGGAGAATGTGCAAACTCCACACAGTCAGTCGCCTGAGTCGGGAATTGAACCCGGGTCTCTGGCGCTGTGAGGCAGCAGTGCTAACCACTGTACCACCGTGCCGCCCACAGATTGGTATTGGGTCTACTTTGTTTGTTGTTTATATAAATAATTTGGATGAGAATACACGAAACATTGTTAATAACTTTGCAGATGACACCAAAATTGGTGGTATAGTGGACAGTCAAGAAGGTTCTCGAAGATTACAAACAGATCTTGATCAATTGCATCAATGGGATGAGGATTGGCAGATGGGAGTTTAATTTGTATAAATGTGAGGCATTGTAATTCAGTAAAACAAACAAGGACAGGCCTTGTACAATTCATAGTAGGGTCCTGGGAAGCGTTGTCAAACAGAGACCGAGGTGTCAGGTACATAATTCTTTGATGTTGGTGTCGCAGGTAGAGAGGGTGGTTAAGGCAGCCTTTAGAATGCTTGCCTTCATTGCTTACACCACTGAGTGAAGGAGTTAGGACATCATGTTGAGGTTGTACAGGATGTCAGTGAGGTCTCTTCTGGAGTGCTGTGTGAAATTCTACATGTTCTGCTATAGGAAGTATATTATTAAATTGGAGAGAATTCAGAAAACATTTAGAAATATGTTGCCAGGAAAAAAGTGTTTGAGCTATAGAAATGGACTGGATGGGACTTTTTTCACTGGAGCATAGGAGTTTGAGGGGTGACCTAATCGAAGTTTATAAAATCATGAAGGATATAGTTAAGGTGAATAGCAAGGGATCATTTCACTAGGATGGTGGAGTCCAAAACCTAGGGGCATATTTTTAAGGTGAGAGGAGAAAGTTGGGAAAAGGACAAGGGACAACATTTTTTTTTTTTTACACAGAGTGATTCATGTTTGGAACAAACTTCCAGAGGAAGTGGTGGATGCAGGTACAGTCACAATATTTAAATGACATTTGAAAAAGTACATGAATAGGAAACATTTAGAGGGATATGGGTCAAATGTAGGCAAGTGGAACTAGTTTAGGTTGGGAACATAGTCAATATGGACTAGTTGGACTGAAAGGTCTGTTTCCATGTCATATGACTCTGAATTCTGCAGAAGTCAGTGTTGGGACCACAATTATTCATGGT
Organism: Chiloscyllium plagiosum; assembly: GCF_004010195.1. Lineage (NCBI taxonomy): Eukaryota > Metazoa > Chordata > Chondrichthyes > Orectolobiformes > Hemiscylliidae > Chiloscyllium > Chiloscyllium plagiosum. Next base: position 23,216,594 of record NC_057744.1, read on the forward strand.
ATACATTAACAATCTGGATGAAGGAATTGAGGATATTGTTACAAAGTTTGCAGATGACACAAAAATAGATAGATGGACAGGTAGTGTTGAGGAGGTGGGGAGACTTCAGAAGGACTTGGACAGGGTAGGAGAATGAGAAAATAAATAGTAGATGGAATACAAAGCGAGAAAGTGTAAGATTCTGCACTTTGGTAGGAAGAATAGAGACAGAGACTATTTTCTAAGTGGGGAAAAGGCTTTAGAAAGCACAAAGGGACTTAGCAGTCCTAGTTCAGAATTCTCTTAGGTTTAATATGCAGATTCATTTGCAGGTAAGAAGGGAAATGTCATGTTCAGATTCATTTTTAGGGGGCTAGAACACAAGAGCAGGGATGCATTGTTGAGAACAAAGAAAATGACAGCACAGGCCCTTTGGCCCTCCAAGCCTATCTAAACCTGCTGTCTATTTTCTAAGGATCTGTATCCCTCTACTTCCTGCCCATTCATGTATTTGTCTGGATACATCTTAAAGGACACTATCGTGCCAGTCTCTACCATCTCCACTGGCAATGTAATCCAGGCACCAACCACCCTCTGCGTGAAGAACTTTCCACGCACATCTCCCTTAAACTATTCCCCTCTCACCTTGAACTCGTGACCCCTAGTAATTGAGTCCCCCACCCTATCTATACTCATCTTATTAATGAAAATAATCCTACTCTACTCAACCTCTCTTTACAACTAGTATCCTCCATACCAGGGAACATCCTGATGAACCTCCTCTGCACACTCTCCAAAGCATCCACATCCTTTTGGTAATGTGGCGACCAGAACTGTAAGCAGTATTCCAAATATGGCCAAACAAAACTCCTATACAACTGAAAAATGACAAGTCTTACACTCAATACCCTGGCCAATGAAAGAAAGCGTGCCTATGCCTTCATGACCACTCTATCGACCTGCCATTGCCACTTTCAGGGTACAATGGACCTGAAGACACAGATCTCTCTGTACATCAATGTTCCCTAGGGCTTTTCCATTTACTGTGTAGTTCGCTCTGGCATCAGATCTTCCAAAATGCATTACCTCATATTTGCCTGGATTGAACTCCATCTGCTATTTCTCCACCCAACTCTCCAATCTATATTCTACTGCATTCTCTGACAGTCCCCTTCACTATCTGCTACTCCACCAATCTGAGTGTCATCTGCAAACTTTCTAATCAGATCACCTACACCTTCCTCCAGCTATACCCTCCTGAGGTTATAAGAGTCTCTGGTTAGGCCACATTGGAATATTGTGTGCAGTTTTGGGCATCGTATCTAAGTATGACCTACCAGCCTTGAAGCGGGTCCAGAGCAGAATGATCTTGGGTATGAAGAGCTATCATATGAGGAACAGTTGTAGGGGGGTTAGTGAGGATTAGTCAGGGTACAAGCAGGCATAAGGTACAGTATCAGAGGATGCAGTACCATGCAGGGAAAGGGGCAGGGGTGGGGGGGGTTGGATGAGGTGGAAATGCAGGCATTAACAGTGACCAAGACTGTCACCTCCACAGTGAAGCATACAGATCAGAGCTCAGGGAGCAAGGAGGAAAGTTGGAAGCAAAGCTCAATATAGGGGCTTTCCACATTTTCTTGGGTGGGGTCTAGTGGGTGAAGGTGGACTATCTAGGTAGTACAAAGTTAAAAGAAAGGGTCGGGGTGGCTCTGACAGAGTGGGACCCTCGTGAATAGGCACAGCCCAGTGCTGATAGTGTCCACTGCAAGGTGCATTCCCTGCAGTCACTTCCTGTTCACTAGATACTACCTCAGGAATAGTTGAGACAATACCCAGGGTAGTTGGAGTCAGTATCAGATGGATGGGCAAAAAACAAGGGTCCCACGCCCGTCAAATGTTCGAGCATTCAATGGTTAAATATATTAAGCATTGTACTTGCAAGATGCAGTGCAATAATTTAATTATTCACGTGCAATGCACGCAGAGTGAATGTACTTCAGGTTCAAATGCTGATCGATGCAATTTTCACCACATCACCAGTTCACTTCCCCATGACTAGATCATTGCAGCATTAAGGCAACAGGATTCAGAAACATAGTTGTGCCACATTGTCAACCACGTGCTGTCAGCAGTGTGGCTTTGTGGAAGGTATGCCAGTGAAGGGCAACATGGGATCGTCGGCACTTGCCCGGGTGCACAGCGGCCATTTCAAGGCTAAGGTTAAAGTTAGGGTTAGGGTCAGGGTCAGGGTCAGACCACCAGGACTGTTACTAGGGATTATCTAGTGAGTGGCGAGTTCTTCTGGGAATGGTGGGTGACTGAATGGACAAGACAGTGTAGGTAGTTAATGAAGTGAGCTTGCTAAGATGCAGCAAGGAAACTTGCTAGATCTTGCAGAGAAACCTTCTGAAAATTTAATGAAATTGATGCTTAGCTAAATTGATGGGATATTCAGTACAGTGTCTAAGCTAAACAGTTAGATGGAATAACTCTCAAAACTGGGTGGTCTTACTTTAAAAGTTCACAAGACCTGATTGCCTACAATGAGACAAAAGCCCAAAGGGTCTTGGTTTTAGTCCTATCAAACTAAACCTAGAATCAAAAAAACTGACAAGAAACTCAATATTCACTGTGTTATCAAGTTCTAAAACTCTTTCCACTGTGCAAGACAGGGCATGAACCCCCCCCCCCCCCCAAAATTATACAATCCCTACAGTTTGGAAGCAGGCCATTTGGCCCATAAAATCCATACCGATGTTTTGAACAGTATCCCACCCAGACCCCACCCTCAGCGTCTCCCTTTAACCCTATATTTCCCATAGCTAATCCACCTAGCCTGCACCACTCTGGACACAATGGGCCATTAAGCATGGCCAAACCACCCAAACTGAACACCTTTGGACTGTGGGAGGAAACTGGAGCTCCTGGAGGAAAGCCACTCAGACACAGGGAGATTGTGACTGTGTGGAGTCTGCACAGAGGGTGGAATCAAAACTGGGTCCCTAGCACTGAGAGGTAGCAGTACTAACCACTGAGCCACTGTGCCACCCAAAATCAGCCACACTTCTTTACAAGGTCTACAAGGCTACTTTGAGAAATGGAACATTTCTGAACAACATCCTTGCTCCAGTCATTTCTGTCTTCTACTCTAGGACGATTTTAGAGACAACCACACTTGGTTGGTTGCTTGTATTGGATTACCCAACTCGTAACCCTGGTGCTCTTACGATCTGCTGTGTACGGACCAGAGATGTTGCAGATTTACCATATACAAAATGACTCTACTACCCGACCTGGAAGAGCAGCATTCAGGCAAACAATCTGCAGAGCTGTATTGTTGATTCCCATAAGTTGGTGTTTTTTTTAAAAAAGATATGTTCAAATGTTACTTCAATTAGCATTTGCTAATGAAAATATTTTCTACAGCCACACCACTGTTTGTCTTTGGATGCACAATATTACTTTCTGGAAGTCGGGACAGATTTTTTTCAGAATTATGCAAAAACTTGCAAATAACTCCCATGATATTTGCAAGATCATCACACAATACATTCTGAAAAGTAGTCATGATTTGGAGATGCCAGTGTTGGACTGGGGTGTGCAAAGTTAAAAATCACACAACACCAGGTTATAGTCCAGCAGGTTTAATTGGAAGCACACTAGCTTTCGGAACAACGCTCCGAAAGCTAGTGTGCTTCCAATTAAACCTGTTGGACTATAACCTGGTGTTGTGTGATTTTTAATTTTGAAAAGTACATTGCCTTGGTGACAGTAAAGCTACACTCCGAACAATCTGAACCCAAGCACTGAAGAAAAATAGATGCAGAAATCATATTACCATGCATTTTTTCTGAACTCATGGGGAAGCCCAATCCCCTTCATTGGTACAATAATTGCTTAGAGTCTAAAGAGAGCTGGCCGTTCTCCTTCTGAAGGTGGAAAGCTCCAACATAGCAGAGTCTCTATAATACCTCCTACATCTTGTCAAATGACTGGGTGTTTACAGATGACATTCCTGTTTTCCCAAAAACAAATAGCTCACTGGCTTTTGTTTAAAGGTGGCCATCCTAACCAATATTTATTCTTTAAGCAAATAAAGTAATTTATCTGGTTATTATCACAATGGATGTATACTAACCGGTTGCCATTGTTTCCATGTGTTGCAACTGCAACTGCTCAGAAATAATCATTGCTGTTGTGATTTGGGATGTCCTAATGCCAGGAAAGATATCATATAAATGCAAGTTCTTCTTCATATACATGTCATGCTTACACAACATGGAGCCATGAAGTATAAACACACAAAAGGGCATTATATTAAAACATAGGGTTAGGTGATGGGGTAAATGTAGGGGAATGGGTCTGAGTGGGTTACTCTTCGGAGGGTTGGTGTGGACTTGTTGGGCCAAAGGGCCTGTTTCCACACTAAGCAATCTAATCTATTCTAATTTAATATGGAGTCAAGATGTCAGGTGATCTTTTTCTCTTTCCTCCTAATACAGTTAGCAAGGTTCCCTGAGCTAATCCTGTGCCTGAACAAAGTCATTAAAATTCAAACAAACCTTCTGATGAGAAGCTTTAGTATTTCATTTTGGAACATCAAGGAAAAACAGCGAGTGGTACAGTGGTTAACATCAGTGCCTCACAGAACCAAGGATCTGGGTTAGATTCCAGCCTCGGGCAACTTGTCTGTGTAAAGTTTGTACATTCTCCCCATGCCTGTGTGGGTTTCCTCTGGGTGCTCCAGTTTCCTCTCACAGTCCAAACATGTGCAGGTAAGGTGGATTGGCCATGCTAAATAGCTGACACATCCCTGGAGCAATGTAGGCTCGTCATTCTAAATGCAGGGCTACGAGATTAGGGTGTGGAGTGGGATGGGATGTCCTTCAGAGGGTGAGCGCGTACTTGATGGGTCGAATGGACTATTTCTGCACCGCAGGGCTCCCACATCTCTATCAAAAAGTGTGGCACTGGAAAAGCCACAACAGGTCAGGCAGCATCAGAGGGGCAGGAGAATCGAAGCTTCAGGCATAAACCCTTCATCAAGCATGGGGGGGCTGAGAGATAAATAGGAGGCAAGGGATGCGGCTGGGGAGTGGGGGTACGTAGCTGGGAAGGTGATAGATAGATGCAAATTATGGTGGGTGGGTGGGGGGGGTGATGGTGATAGGGTGGAGCGGATGGGTGGGAAGGTAGATGGACAAGTAGGACAGTTTAATAGAGTGGTGCCGAGTTGGAGGGTTGGATTTGGAATTGGGTGGGAGGGAATGGGAGATGAAAGATGAAGAAACCGGTGAAATAGATGTTGATACTGTGTGGTTGGAGGCCCCCAAAGCAGAAGGTAAGGCATTTTTCCTCCAAACGTTGGGTGGCTAGAATTTCGCAGTGGAAGCAGCCCAGGACTTGCATATCCTTGGCAGAGTGGGAGGGGGAATTGAATTATTCAACCACAGGGCGGTGGGGTTGTTGGGTGCGTGTGTCGCAGAGATGTTCTCAGGAACGTTCCACAAATTGGCATTCTGTTTCTTCAATGTACAGGAGGCCACAGATAAGGTGGTTGGATGTGCAGGAAAATCTCTGCCGGATATGGAAGGATCCTTTGGGGCCTTAGATGGAGATGCAGGGGAAGATGTGAGCGCAGGTTTTACACTTCGTGGGGTGGCAAGGGAAGGTGCCGGGTACAGAGGATGGGTTGGTGGGGAGCATGGACATAATGAGGAAGTTGCAGAGGGATTGGTCTCTCTGATAGGGGTGCAGATGAAAACATATCGCTGGTGGTGGGGTCTGACTGTAGGTGGTAGAAATAGCAGAGGATGATGCACTGCATCTGGAGATTGGTGGGGTGGAAGGTGAGGACCAGGAGAATTCCAACTTTGTTGTGGTTGGAGCTTTGGGGTTCAAGGAAGCTTTGCAGGAAGTGGAGAAGATGCGCTGGAGAGCATTGTTGACCATTTGAGAAGGGAAATTGCGGCCCTTGAAATAGGAGGCCATCTGGGGTATTCTGGAGTGGAATTGCTCCTCCTGGGAGCAGACACAGCAGAGGTGGAGGAATTGAGAGTATGGGATAGCATTTTTGCAGAAGAGGGGATGGGAATCAATGGGTTTGAAGTAGATGTCCATGTTGAGTCGGTCACCGGAAATGGAGAATGAGAGGTCCAAGAAGGGGAGGGAGGTGTCCGAGCTGGTTCAGGTGAACTTGAGGTCAAGGTGGAAGGCGTTCATAAAGTTGATCAAATGTTCAACCTCCTTGAGGAAGCACGAGGCAGCACCAACACAGTCATCAATGTAGCAGAGGAGAAGATGGGGAATGGTGCCAGTGTAACTTCACAAACACTTTCCACCATGACCTCAAGTTCACCTGGATTGTTTTGGACACCTCCCTCCCCTTCCTTGACCTCTCCATCTCCATTTCTGGTGACCGACTCAACAATGACACCTACTTCAAACCCATCGACTCCAACAGCTACCTGAACCACACCTTCTCCCCAAACCCATCTCCACTCTCCTATTTATCTTTCAGTCCCCTTCCCCACCCTCCCACATTCCTGATGAAGGACTTATGCCCAAAACTTTGACTCTCCTGCTCCTCAGATGCTGCTTGACCTGCTGTGCTTTTCCAGCGCCATACGTTTTGACTCTGAACACCATCTGCAGTCATCACTTTCTTCTATACCTTTATGAAAAACATTTAGACCAGAAAAGCAACAAGATGTACCCAATATCCACCAGTACACCATGATCTGAGTTGATTTTTACTGAGGAAGTAGGCCAAGGGATCACTATTATGGTTTTGATATTGCTCCACTCTAGTTGAGGTGCAAGAAAAATCTGCTTCTGTGTATATTAATCAACAGTAAATCTATGTTGCTAAAACTTCCAAACTTTATTTCTTCAGTTGACCAAAAATGATTGCAGGTCTGCCTCATTAAGTCTTTACAACATGGAAAAGCAAAAGTGCTAAAGGATTCTTGAGATCTTAAGAACTAAATGCATGATAAAGTTTGTACTCAAAACCTTTTCTTCAGTGTGGCTGCATGAAAGTAGACTGTGTGTGGTTGCATTTACGTTCAGGTGCTAAATAACAAATATTCACTTTTCAAAACTTAAAAGAAAACCTCTCATTTGTCGGCTCCTGTCAGTTATAGGTCATACATTTCCTGTACAGCACAGAAATAGACCTCTTCAATCCAACTGGTCCATGTCGACCAAGTATCCTAAATTAAACTAGTCCCATTTGCCAGCATTTGGCCCCAATCCTTCTGATTCATATACCCATCCAGATGCCTTTTAAATGTTGTAATTGTACCAGTTTCTACCACTTCCTCTGGCAGCTCATTCCATACAGACACCACCCTCTGCATGAAAAAGTTGCCTCTGAGGTCCCTTTTAAATCTTTCTCTTCTCACCTTAAATCTATGCCCTATAGTTTTGAACTCCCCTAACACTGGGAAAAAGACCTTGGCTATTCACCCGATCCATTCCCCTCATGATTTCATAAATCTCTACAAGGTCATTCCTCAGGCTTCAATGTTCCAGGGAAAAAAGCCCCACCCTATTCAACCTCTCCCTACAGTTCAAACTCTCCAACCACGGCAACATCCACGTTTTCTGAACGCTTTCAAGTGTCACAACATCTTTCCTACAGTAGGGAGACCAGAATTCTATGCATTTCAAAACACTCTCCAGCTGTAATATTGCAGCACTCACTGTAAAAGGTGGCTGTCCAGGCTCAGACAAAACGTGAACAGGGGGCAAATCATCCATCCATTCCCTGACAGCAATCAACTTTGCTTCCTAAGGTCTGGAGTGCACAGACTGTGGCTCCAGAGCTGTAAGCATCTCTTTAATATTGGAGCAAATTACTGCAGATGCTGAAAGATGTACTGAAAACAACAAATGCTGGAGATCACAGCAGGTCAGGCAGCATCCATGGAGAGGCAGCAAGCTAACTTGGAATCTCGTTGCCTCTTTATCAGGCACCCAGGCCCTCGTTTTACACTACAAGGCCTAAATAAATGCTTAGGTAAGTGTTTTTGTGAATACAATAGGCTGCACTTTAAAATTTCAAATAAATATTTTAACAAAAGCAAACATTATTTAACTTAAGATGAAACCTGTTTGAGTGGGATAGCTGCACCACAATTTTACATAGCTGCTTCAGTTTGACCAACATGTTTGGCTTGAAAAACAGATTTTACAATTGCAGCTATATTTCTCATAAAGTAGGACATTTTTTTCACATATTCCAAAGTACGTTTTTATTAAGGAGAAAGTGAGGACTGCAGATGCTGGAGATCAGAGCTGAAAATGTGTTGCTGGAAAAGCGCAGGTCAGGCAGCATCCAAGGAACAGGAGAATCGACGTTTCGGGCATAAGCTGATTCCTGAAGAAGGGCTTATGCCAGAAACGTCGATTCTCCTGTTCCTTGGATGCTGCCTGACCTGCTGCGCTTTTCCAGCAACACATTTTCAGCTACGTTTTTATTAACCCAATGGAAATATGTTTTTTTCCATTAAATTAACATGGTTCAACAACTGTATTTTGTATATGGATGCAAATTACATTCTGCCAGATACACTTGGTAATTTACCAAGCATTTGATTTAGAAATGGCAAATTTTCTAATAGCCCCTAATGGTTTGGATTTGAGGTAATCATTTTTTAAAAAGCTCTTCAGGCTTTAAAAAGCATGTTGCCAACACCCGTTCTACAATAAAAGTATCAGCAGAAAGAGACATTTCAATCCTATGCAGAGGATCAAGGAAACTCATTTTTATCCAGACACTGAATCCCAGAAGATTGGAATATTGTCATGGGACCAATTTCAAAGTTTAAAGCAGGTTATGTACTTCAGAGAATTGATAAACAGCATAAATGTGAATGGCTGGGCAAGATGTTTAAAACCGATCAAAAGTCCTCAATCGTCATTCATATTTTAAGGGTCATTTTCTACCTAGCCATTGAAGCTCCCTGTAATTTTGAGTGTTTGTATTTTCTGGTAATATGCCTGATTAGCTCTATACTAAAACAGAAGAAATGGCTATTCAGAAAATTACATGCACAATATCTTTGGTATATTAAAACTTTTCTGGATCGAAAATTATACCTGAACAAACATTTTTAGAATTGTAGAACTTCAAAGAATGGATTGTATGAATTTGCAGGAACACAGGGTGGGGACAAGAATGATGTAACAATATAGGCTCACAACAGACAGACCTTTCATACATTATATACTTTCACAAGCAACAGACAACTTGTTGAAATTCTTCCTCAACCCAGTTATAAAATGATCACTTAGGCTGATTGTCTACACATCCTCAAATATTGATGACTATCCAAACTGAACTGATTGTTTTTCACAGAAATACAATAAAGCTGCAAATCTGCTTAAAATCATGGGGTTTACTGAACTGTTTGAATATTTCTACCTATATTTAATACCAAACATAGGAACTAGGCATCTATTGCCAATGTAGTCTTTCTCAAAGGCTTTAACAGATACTGTTCTGCTTTGCAATCTTGACTTCTTTAATAATACAGTTCAAGTAAACAGGCAAACTGTGATCTTAAAATGTTGAATCATGTCCCCTCCTGACGCTAGTTGTTCTAATGTGACAATCATCAGCCTAATGAGTCTCTCGCCGATTTCTGTAGCTTTCAACAAAATCCTCTCCACTATATCAAAATTAAAACATAAAAGGACACAAAGCACCAAAGGGTAAACAATATGCTGTTTGAATAATTGTTTTTCCAGAGTCAAAATGGTTAAGGAATTTACTACATAATAGCCTGCATTTATGTTGGATCAAGAAGTATTATCAAATAAATTTTCACATACAAATGATCAAGTAGTTTGTAGTTTTGCCAATACTAAAGCCTCAACTGATTAGTGAAACTTTTCTAATCTAAAAACAGAGGTAAGCCTCTACAAATCAGATGTAACAGACTAATACAGATAATTTAAAATGCACCAATACTGCATTGATTATCTCTTGCCAAAATGAACCTACCAGATCCACATAATTAAATACAAGATGAAAAGTTAGGACAGGTTTAGGCACAATTGATCAGTTGATTACTGAAGATCGGGGAATGTTGGTAGAGAAAATAAAACTAGAATAAGACCGTCATTCTCTTAAGTCAGAGCAACAACATTCCAAATGACCACTCCTGGCCTCTCGGGTGCAATTTAAGTTTTCAATAGACTGCACAATTCATCTTATGATGCAGATTCATTTGCTTCGTCAAACTGCCAGCTTAACCAAACAGGTTATGTTTGCAACATGGACAGAATAACTCCAGCTGGACAGTGAGAGACGGGAGTAAGGAAGGGCCAAGGTCCATAATTCAGGACATGATCATTTTTGAAAACAAGAGAATATGGAAATTACTGAATTGGTGATTTTAATAGGAATTTTCGATTCTAATAGTTTCCCAAATGTGGAAAGTTGTAAAGACAAGACTGAAGGGATTATATACTTAGAATGTGACACAATGAGTGAAATTCAAAATAGCACCAATATTACATACTCCCTCAATCATAACTGGGAGACATGCAGAAAGAGATAACGAAATTGCAAAATTACAATCAAGTGAAAAATAATTCTGTTAACAGCATCCTGAAACCAGGCTGAACTTCTTCCAGCGCACCATTAGAAATATATCTCAATTTCCACCTATGTCTCTTGCAAATCTTTTCCAGCTTCATAACTTGTTGTGGTTCTGTTCGCCAAGCAGACGTTTCATCCCCTGTCAAGGTGACATTCTCAGTGCTTGGGAGCCTCCTGTGAAGCACTTCTGTGATGTTTCCTCCAGCATTTATAATGGTTTGTCTCTGCCGCTTCCGGTTGTCAATTCCAGCTGTCCGCTGCAGTGGCCGGTATATTGGGTCCAGGTCGATGTGCTTATTGATTGAATCATAGCAGAAGCGGTAATGCAAAGATTAGAACAAAGAGTCTTACCACAAATTCAACCCAAACTCTGGGTCAGATATGTAGATGACACCTTTGTAATCATTAAAAACACAGAAATAGAAAACACACACCGGATCATCAATGCCACACTCACAGGAATCCGATTCACTAGAGAGGAAGAAAAGGACAACCAACTCCCATTCCTAGACGTGATGGTACAGAGAACCACCGAACGGAGAATTCACCACAAAGGTATACAGGAAAGCCACACAAACACAGACCAACACACACAAAAGAAGTTGCAGTAAGACACCGTTCAAAAGGGCCACAACACACCGCAGCACACCAGATGTGCAAAAAGAGGAAGAAGAACACCTATACAATGTATTCGCCAAAAACGGATACCCCGCAATTTCATCAACAGTTGCCTAAGGGAAAGACAACGGAATGAGGACATGCCACAACCCAAAGGACTAGCCACGTTACCATACATCAAGAACATTTCTGAACTGACAGCCAGACTACTGCGACCACTAGGACTCATAACAGCACACAAACCAACAGCCACTCTCAGACAACAACTCACTAGGACAAAGGATCCGATACCCAGCATGAGCAAAACCAATGTAGTATACAAAATCCCATGCAAGGACTGCACAAAACACTACATAGGACAAACAGGAAGACAGCTAACAATCCGTATCCATGAACACCAACTAGCCACAAAATGACACAACCAGCTATCCTTAGTAGCCACACACACACAGATGACGAGGAACATGAGTTCGACTGGGACAACACTACTATTATAGGACAAGCCAAACAGAGAACAGCCAGGGAATTCCTAGAGGCATGGCACTCATCCACAGATTCTAACAACAAACACATCGACCTGGACCCAATATACCGGCCACTGTAGCGGACAGCTGGAACTGACAACCGGAAGCGGCAGAGACAAACCACTATAAATGCTGGAGGAAACATCACAAAGCGCTTCACAGGAGGCTCCCAAGCACTGAGGATGTCACCTAGACAGGGGATGAAACGTCTCCAGCACAAATTCCCAGCTCAACAAACAGAACCACAACAACGAGCACCAGAGCTACAAATATTCTCACAAACTTCATAACTTGTATAGAGACAAAAAAAAACTGCAGATGCTGGAATCCAAGGTAGACAAGCAGGAGGCTGGGAGAACAACGCATCCAGGCAGCATCAGGAAGTGGAGAAGTCAACATTTCAGATCTAATTCCAGTCCTGAAGAAGGGGACTGATGCTACTTTGCTTGCTGTGTTCTCCCAGTCTCCTGCTTGTCTACCTCATAACTTGTCACAAAATAGCTGTTTAACTAATTAACTAACTAACCCCCGATGTTTTGCCCTGAACTTGCTTTGTAAACTGTTGAACATGTTCATCAGCATGTATAAAAGTTATTATTCAGGTGTAGCTTCATTGTCAGCCCTCTTAACTTCAAGTCAAACCAATGTCTCATCTGTCTTTTCATTCAAACATTAAACTCCCAAAGCATTACTTCAAAGGACACCTGTGTTAACCCCACTCTCCTGTGTGACAGTTATCCCTCAATCAATCAATATTACACAAAAACAGACTATATGGCACTTTATAAGTCACTACACTTCCCAAATATTTTGGGACATCCTGCGATTGTGCAAGACAATATAAATGCAAATATTTCATTTTATTCCAGCATTATGTTCTCTAACCCCTCAGACATCTTAAAGTATCTTTCTTTCATACAAATCTTCACTGAGACATGTGCTTTTAATCACTGTGGAAGCTCAGAGTATGTTTAAAATAGAGGTTGACAGATTTCTAAGTAGGAGAAAGTGAGGACTGCAGATGCTGGAGATCAGAGCTGAAATGTGTTGCTGGAAAAGCGCAGCAGGTCAGGCAGCATCCAAGGAGCAGGAGAATCGACGTTTCGGGCATGAGCCCTTCTTCAGGAATCCTGCTCCTGCTCCTTGCTCCTGCTCTTTGGATGCTGCCTGACCTGCTGCGCTTTTCCAGCAACACATTTTCAAATTTGTAAATACCAAAGATATAAAGGGACATCACAATAGTATGGAGAAAAGGTACTTATGTCGATAATCATTTATGATGATAGAGAATATTGGAGCAGGCCTGATGGGCGGAACAGTCAACTCCTGCTCGGATGTGCTAAAGAGGCCCAAGATAATATTTTTGTGCCTCGTGGCTGGTCTTTCTGACAGCTCAGGCATCAACTTCACCATTTTTACTATTTTTAGCATAAACATTGTATTGTTTTGGTGGCAATCACCATCATCATGGGGAGATGATGGCCTAGTGGTATTACAGCTAGATTATTAATCTAGAGACCCTAGTAATGGGGAACTAGGTTCAAATCCTTCCATGACAGGAATTTGAATTTAATAAATATCTGGAATTAGGAGTTTAACGATGACCATGAAACTTTTTTGATTGTCAGGAAAACCCATCTCCTTCAGTGGGAAGAAACTTTATCTGGTCTGGCCTACAAGTGACTCCAGACCCACTGAACTGCACTCTGAGCAAATGGCAATAATAGGCAATAAATGCTGGACTGTTCAGTGATGCCTATAGCCCATGAACGAATAAAAAAACCAATCTTGATTGCTTGCTACCATTGTTTTGTCACCCATTTCATTGATAGTTGCTCCCTGCTGCTTTTCTTCCCTTTCCACCTTCCCAGATGTATAAGTTCTTATCTCTCATTTTTGAAAAAAGGTACAAGGCCCAAACATCAATGGTGTGTTCTCACCAAAAAATGTAACTGACTTTGTATTTCCAAATTTTTGGCTTTAGTCGTACACCAGATCTGGTCTGACTTTCTTTATATTGAAGCAATGGTTCATAGTGCGTATTTTCTCAATTCTTAAATTAAGCAACAAGTTTATGAAATCATTAACTTTCTATATTTGCACATTTGTTAACTTATTACCAAATCATTTCTACTTGCGGTCAAATAACAATAATGGTTCCAACATTTATAGCAGTATTCCTTTGAACAGCTGATACTGTGTCAACTATTTACACCTAACATCAATTAAATTGGATGAATCAACCAAATGTCTGGTTGCTAAGTTTGCAGGAAAGTAAACTATGAAGTGAGTATAAGGGGCTGCAAACAGACAGAGATAGGTCAAGCAAGTGGACAAATATTTGGCAGATATAATCATACAACATAGAAACAGACCTTTCCATCCAACTCGTCCATACCGACACAGTTTCCCAAACTAAACTAGTCCCACTTTCCTGTATTTGGCCAATATCCTTCTAAGTCTTTCCTATTTACATATGTTGTAAATGTACTTATATCTACTACTTCATCTGGCAATTCATTCCACATACAAGCCACCTTTTATATAAAAAATGTTGCCCTTCAGGTCCCTTTAAAATCTTTCTCATCACCTTAAAAATACGCCTCCTAGTTTTGAACTCCCCTACTCTATGGAAAAGACCATTGTTATTCACCCTATCTATGCCCATCGTGACTTTACAAACCTCTACAAGATCAACTCTCAACCTCCAACGCTTCAGTGAAAAACGTCACAGCCTATCAAGTCTGTCCCTTTCATTCAAATCTTCCAGTCCAATTAACATCCTGCTAAGTTTTTTTTTAACCCTCTTCAGTTTAATAATATCCTTCCTGTAGCAGGGTGACTAGAACGATACAAAGTACTCCAAGAGTGGTCTCACCAACATCTTGTACAAACTCAACATGATGTCCTAACTCCTATACTCAATGGATCCAAGCATGCTAAACACCTTCTTAACCACCATGTATAACCGTGAGGCAACTTCCAAAGATCTCTCTGTTCGACAATACTACCCAGGGCCTTACTTTTAATTGTATAAGTCCTGTTCATGTTTGTTTTACCAAAATGCAATAACTCATATTTATCCAAATTAAAATCCATTTGCCACTCCTCAGCTCTTTGGCTCAATTGATCAAGATCCCTTTGTTATCTTAGGTAACGTGCTTCGTTGTCAACTATTCAACCAATTTTGGCGTCATCTGCAAATGTACAAACCATAAATTCTCAAACAAATCGTTTATATAGATTACAAACAAAAGCAGACCTAGCACAGATCGCTGTGAACACTGCTGGTCACAGGCCTCCAGTCCAAAAAAACAAAACCTCCACCATCACCTTATCTCCTATCGTCAAGCCAATTTGGCATCCAATTAGCAAGCTCTCCTACAATCCCATGTGATCTAACGTTATTAATTGGTATACCGTACCTCACGGAACCTTGTCAAAGGCTTTGCTAAAGTCCACAAAGGTGAAGAGTATAATGTGAGAAATACAAACTTGTCTACTTTGTCAGGAAGAATTGAAAAGCAGCATATTATTTCAATACAAGAAATTCAAACAAAATTTAGTATCTAAGTGCAGCAAGTGACGGAAAAGGCAAATTAAATGTTGTAGTTTGCCGCAAAAGGAATGGAACACAAGTATGCCCGGTTTGTTTTAAATCTACAGGAAACTGGTGAGACTATATCTTATGAATAATGCACAATTTTGGTCTCCTTATTTAAAAGATGGATGTAGATCTGTTTGAAGGAGTTCAGAAATGTTTACTCAGTTGATCTGTTGCATTACAGCGTTATCTTAAGTAAGTAATTAAGTAGATGTAATTTTAATAAATGTTTTATTGGAACAGTATATTGCGATAGAGTTGGAGGCAGGTAGGAGCAGTTAAGAGAAAGGGGAGCTTAGAGCTGCGAATAGTTGATGCTTAATGTTCACTTTTAGAGTTAAAATAAAATGATATTATTTTCTTTAAATAGTGGAAATTGGGATGCCTCTGTCACTCTGATTTTAACAGATTATGAAGCAAGGTGAACTTTTCTGGGTGTTCAGTTTAATTAACAGAAGGCTCACAGCCATGTCATAACAAAGGTCATTTCCAACTATGAAACAGACTGGTACTGAGGAACACAGTTTATAAATGAGCAGTCTCCCATTTAAGATGAAGATAACGAGAATATTTTTCTCTGAGGGTTGTAAGCATGAGGAACTTTCTTCCTTACAGTATGATGGGGAGTAGGATCACTGAATATCTTCAAGGCAGAGATAGATAGAAAATTACTAACAAGGCAGTTAAAGAGTATGGGAATAGGCAGGAAAGTGGAGTTGGATCAACAATTAGATCAGCCATGCTATTATCAAATGGCAAAGCAATGTCAAGGGCCAAACTCCTATTTCTAGTATTTATATTTCTGTACTCCTGCCAATATTTGAAGACAGATGGAGGTCTGCATCAAACATTTATCAATCATTCCAATGCTTTTGGACTGGCCATACAGACATGCCTAAACTTCACTATTGAGTGGACCAAGTAATGCATTTTATTAAACGTATTTCTTAAAGGAAACACTCATCTCCACAAAAGTAACTAAAATTAATGCAAAGTACTCCTGCCATTGGAGATATGAAATAAAAATAAAGAGCTGGAGAAACTTAGCAACAGTGTAGGAGAGAAAAAATTAACATTATCTACATATTTGAAACTGAAGGGGGCCAAAACATTGAGATTCTCATTCTGTTAACTGAGTGAGAGCAGGAGCAAGTGGAACACATGAGGGATTACCAAACAAGAGGAGAGTACTAACAGTTTGAGAGAAGTATAGATACAAAACAGATGTTACAATATGTCTGAACAGTAGAAAAATCCACATGCATCACTGATGTCATCCAGTAGCACTCTTGTTTCCTATTCAGAAGATTGTGCTTTCAATACTTAAAAACATATATGTAGGCTAAATCTTCAGTGCAGTGCAATGTTGTCAAAAGGTAGTGGCTGTCAGTCCCAAAAGAACCATTAACATTACTGGAGAAGATCACTGAAGTTTCCATAGCCTACTAATATTCTTCAAAGAAGATCCTGCACAAAAATAATATGCCTGGTCACTTTATCTTACGTGAAATTTTGCTATATTCAAACCGACAGCCTGGGTACCAGGATAGTGACAAAGTGTGAACTCAACGAACTGGTTGAGACATAACTTGCGAGGTATGCATGTTCCTTTAGCAACACACAATAATCATTGCATCTGCAAACGTGTTATGCATCGAGCAATAACTGTGAAATAAAAAGGGGCAAGGGGGCTGGTGAACAGATAAGTGAATGCACCACTGGGGTGGGCAGGGGGGTTGTACAAGGGCAGTGCACCCTCCCATTCCAGTACCTGAGTCTATACAGAACCACAGCCACTATAATCAGGAGCAGGAGGCCAATCCTCCTCACATGCTCTTTCCGCACTGCAATGATCTGCATGGACCTCGATCCTTTCTGTGCAAGTAGCTTCAACATTGCAGCCCGCAGTGGGACTCCTCCGGCCGGGGGTCTATTAACCGTTCAGTCTCCGCTACCACCTGGGACTCAGGCATCTCCCGCATGCGCGCTGTCGCCACTTCCTATTGGCTCCCCGCCCGATAGGTTGTCCATCCTTCCACTCCCGTTGGTCGATGACAATCTTTCCTCCCATTGGCTGTGCCCTAGTCTGATTGTTCTCCACACCGTATTCTCCCATTGGTCACACGCCCCCTCCATCTCCAATTTTAATTGGTCTCCACACTGTGCTCTCCCATTGGCCACGTGTCCCCGAAACCCCACTTTGAGTGGTTTTCCACTCCAATTGTCTTCCAGTCACTCTACTCCCATTGGCTGGACGTGCACCATACCCCTTTCTGATTAGCTATTCCTTCTCTCCCACCTCATTGGCGGTTCGTTTCCTCCCGTTCCTATGGGTTCGACTTCTCCCCCTTTACGCCTTATACCATTGGTCCTTCGGGGTCTAGGTCCGTCCCCACCAACACGGAGACGCCCTTCTCATTGGTTCAGAAATGTGGATGGAAATATCCGACTGGGTGGCTGACACGTCAATTGTAATCAGGGAGCAGTGATTGGTTGGCTGACTGGTGAGGCGGAGACGTTGGGGACCTGGAAAGTTAAAGCAAGTTGAGCTGATCGTGAAGTGGTTGTGGTTTTGTGAGTGTGAGTGTGTGTATGTGGCATAGGTTAGAGGGAGACCCAGAGGGGAATGAGTGGATGAAGGGGAGGTTGGAGGAATAATAATTAATAATGTTAGTAGTAATAGTAGTAGTGAGTTCTTTTAGCCTTCCCAGTTTACTATCCATCCCTAGTTACTCCTGAACTGTGTGGATTGCTCTGCCATTTTGGAGGGCGGTTAAGAGTAAAATTATTGGAGGAGGACAGGTTAAGAGAGTGCTTTGGGAGGGATTAAAGGCACTTGCCTTGATCAGTCACAGCATGGATTGTAAAAGTAGGGAAGATCCCATGGGAACAACAACAGAAATTGGCAGGAAAAACTCAGCAGGCTTGGCAGCATGTGTGGAGAGAAATCAGAGTTAACATTTCAAGTCCAGTGACCCTTCTTCAGAACTGGATTACCATGTGCGGTTCTGGTCTCTGCACAACAGAAAGGATGTGATAGCACTGGGAGGCATCATAGAGATGCACAGCTTGGAAACAGACCCTTCGGTCCAACCCGTTTATGCCGACCAGCTATCCCAACCCAATCTAGTCCCACCTGCCAGCACCTGGCCCATATCCCTCCAAACCCTTCCTATTCATATATCCATCCAAATGCCTCTTAAATGTTGCAATTGTACCAGCCTCCACCACTTCCTCTGGCAGCTCATTCCATACACGTACCACTCTCTGTGTAAAAAATTTGCCCCATAGGGTACTTGCAATGTGATAAAATTCAGGGCTATGGGACACGTGCTGGAGAATGGAATTAGTGTAGCTTGGTCAGTGCAGAAATGACAGGCCAAAGTGCCTGTTTTGTGCTTTTTGCCACTCTGTGACATGACCATAAGAGTAGATGATGTCTGTAGAAGGAGGACACATCAAAGAGTGAGACAGAGGAGAGATGGTGCGCCAAGAGGGAACGAATGATGATAAAGGGTGAGGACAGAAGGTAATGTGGTGGACCAATGAAGTTCTCAGCTCTGCCAACATCTTGATGGTCTCTCACTTTGTGGAGAGTGAAGTGTCAGGAGGCAACCATCAGGGAGCAGATATGTAGATCTGCTCTTTGAAGAGACGAATGTATAAAAGCATAAATCCAGGTGACACCCAATTTTGCACATATTCTCAAGTTTAAGGTTTGACAATAGCTTAATAGTCTTGGTATAGCTCTGCTTTTTATGGTAACCAGGTAAAAACATTGTTTTGTTGATAATGGTAGGTAACAAGTACTATGGATGAATGAGAACCAGTGGATGTACTATACTCAAATTCCCACAGCATACCATTGAGGAAAATAAAAGTTAATGGTGTGGGCTTGCATATCGACTGGTAAACAGGAAACTGATTAAACATAAATGGGCCTTCTTCAGGTTGTCATGATGCAATGAGTGATGTGCCACAGAGATCAATGCCAGGAATTCCATTGTTGACAATTCATATAACCAATTTGAATGGAGGCACCAAAGGTATTATTGCCAAATTTGCTGATGAATCAAACATGGGTAAGAATAAGCTGTGAAGAAGATGAGGCTACAAAAAGACAGAGATAAAGTGAGTGGGCAAAGATCTAGCAAACTAAGGATAAGGTGGAAAAATTAGAAATTGAACATATTGGCAAGAAGAAAAAAGAAGAAACATTTTATCTAAATGCTGAGAAATTGAAGAGATGCACAGGAAACAGGGTGACCCACTGCATCATTCTAAAACGGCTAGTATGCAGGCACAGCAATTACTTAGAAAAGTTATAGTTTGATGTAAGTAAGGAGGTTGTGCTTCAGTTAAGCAGGACATCGGTGTAACCTTGTCTGGAGTATTCTATTATTGATCACCTTATTTAAGAAAGGATGTAAATGCACACTAATACCTGGAATGAGCAGGTTGTCTTATGAAGCGAGATTGGAGAAGCTAGAATTGTATTTGCTAGCATTTAAACAAGTAAAAGGTAACTTCAAACATATAAAATCCAGAATAAGCTGGATTTTGACAGGGTGCCTGTTTCCTCTTGTGGAGAATCTAGAACTGGAGGTAACTGCTTAGGAATAAGGGTGGTCCACTTAAAACCGCAATGAAGTGACATTTTACTCTAACAGATGGTTAGTGAATTTTTTGGAACTTTCTGCTTCCATTATCTTATGAGGAAGAGTCTTTGAATGTTTTTCATAAAGAATGAACAGATTCTTGGGAAGCAAAGGGGTTAAAGATTTATCAGGAGTATGAGTAGCTGGGAATGGGAATTTGAGGTTACAATCAGATCAGCCATAAAATTATGAAATGGCTTAGTTGGCTTCAAAGAATGAATAGAGTCATAGAGATGTACAGCGACCCTTCGGTCCACCCGTCCATGCTGACCAGATATCCCAACCCAATCTAGTCCTACCTGCCAGCACCCGGCCCATATCCCTTCAAACCCTTCCTATTCATATATCCATCCAAATGTCTATTAAATGTTGCAATTATACTAGTCTCCACCACTTCCTCTGGCAGCTCCAACTACTTGCTTATGTAAGAGATCCTGTATTCTGTTTTACCATTTGTTGACAGGAACAACATGGATTAATGAGATTGATATTACCATCTTGTATCACAATTCCGTAAATAAAATAATTATCAGGCACAGGAAAGCAGCCAGGTGAAAAGCATTGCAATTCTTTGTTTAATCACAAATACTAAAGCTTTTCTAACTGCCAATCCAATTATTTCATACCTTTTGGGCTTGTAATCTGTCAAAATTGTCAGGTTTCCCAATATGATAAGACCTAAGAGGTAGCCCGTTGCCTTTCACATTCTTTGGAATGTTTAGAGAATATGATGACATGATGTTAAATACAAATACAAGTTATTACTCTTTGACGATTTATAATGCAAGGTTTGGGACAGAAAACTTTACACTTTAGTGCATTCTAGTGTCTTCTTAGTAATACGGAACAACTTTGATTATCTGAATGAGACGGGCAGGGAGTATTTTGTTCAGATAACTGAGAGTTCGGATAACGGATTGTTTGGATAATGGATAGCGTTTTTACAGGACCATGAGAATTTATTCGGATAATCCAAAATTCGAGGTAGCACGGAATAGCCATTTATACATTGATGTGCAACTCATGCTATTCCGGATGGGTAAAATCTTTCCAATATGGTAGCAGCGGAGTAGCAGCATGCGCCCAGGTCCTGAGCCTGGGGCTCATCTGCTTCCACCTGCCTTCTTTTCTCTCCATTTCTTTTACTTTTGCTATTTTCTATTTTCTTCCATTTTCAACAGCATCGGTCCCCTTCCTGAGGAGTCAGCAGCTGCAGGAACAATTCCTTCTCAGAGTTGGGGTTGGGGGTGGAGGTGGGGGCGGGGTGGAGGTGTTGGCAGCAGCAGGAGAGGTTCCTTTCTGGGGAGTCAGCAGCTGGTTCCTTTGTTGAAATGGCGGTACCAGGAGACAGCAGCGGCAGCAACATAATCCAGAACGAGGCCTCAGCTGCCTCGGTGCGGTGGGCTCAGCATTAGTTTGGAGCCCTGTTCAGGACCCGGCATCTCCTGCAGACTAATGGCGGTGACATCAGTGGAGGCAAGATGGCATCAAAGAATGGCGACACAGTTCCAGCTGTGGTGGGTGTGGCTCCAGGCCACGAATGGGCCTGCCTGCCTGACGGCGGAGGCAGTGACATTCCGGTTGCGTGTGACTTGGGTGAACACAAGGCACCTGAGTGTTCACAGACTGAGGAATGGACTTTCTGCCTTTGTTTTTCTGGTGGCGAGGACTCATGGCTCGGGGCAGGGGAGGGATCTGGCTTTTTGTTTGGCTATTTACTTCATTTCTGCTTCTGTTTTTAATCTTCTCTTTTTTCTGCTAAGATGGCACGGTGGCACGGTGGGGCGGCACGGTGGCACAGTGGTTAGCACTGCTGCCTCACAGCGCCAGAGACCTGGGTTCAATTCCCGCCTCAGGTGACTGACTGTGTGGAGTTTGCACGTTCTCCCCGTGTCTGCATGGGTTTTCTCCGGGTGCTCCGGTTTCCTCCCACAGTCCAAAGATGTGCAGGGTCAGGTGAATTGGCCATACTAAATTACACCGTAGTGTTAGGTAAGGGGTAAATGTAGGGGTATGGGTGGGTTTTGCTTCAGCAGGTCGGTGTGGACTTGTTGGGCCGAAGGGCCTGTTTTCACACTGTAATGTAATGTAATCTAATCTAATGGCGACAGAGAAAGGCAACTTCGTACACTTCTCACTGTATTCCTGTCCTTGAATATGCATGACAATAAAACGTAAATCTAATGGATGTAGAAATGCTGCTGTAATCGTTTTTCCAAATTCTAACTTGTTGTTAGTGAATTACTGCTTTTTTATTTCAAGTGTGTCTAGTATTTCCTCAGAATGAAGATTGGAATTGCTCATAGTATGTGGAGCCTTTTAATGTCAGGAGGATATTGCAGAACAGCAACCACACAGTTCCGGCAGACCAGGCAACTCTAACGAATACTGGGTGCAAAAAAAAGATTTAGAAGGATGTTACCAAGACTGGAAGGTTTGGGCTATAAGGAGATACTGGATAAGCTCAGTCTTTTTTTCCCTGGAACGTTGGAGGCTGAGCAGTGACCTTATAGAGGTTTGTAAAATCATGAGGTGCTTAGATACAATGAACAGCCAAGATCTTTTCCCAGTGTAATGGAATCCAAACCTCGAGGGCACCGGTGTAAATGAGAGGGGAAAGATTTAAAAGGACCTGAGGAGGGGCTTTTTCACACAGAGGTGGGATGGATGCATAGTGAGTTGCCAAGGAAGGATTAGAGGTGGCTACAATTACAACAATTAAAAGACATTTGGACAGGTACATGGATAAGAAAGGTTTAGAAGGATATGGGCCACTGCAGGCAAATGGGACTAGTTCCGTTCATGAAACTTGGTTGGTATGGATGAGTTAGGCTGTAGGGCCTGTTTCCATGCTATGTACCTCTATGACTCGACTAGTTCCTATATAACATGTACTAAATCAGTGTCACACCACGTGCCAGCAACTTAAATGAAAATCACACTGCATCTGCTTCCATCAAATGGGAAGGCAATGGCCTTGTGGGATTATTGCGAGACAGTTATTCCAGAGATCCGGATAATGTTCTGGGGACTTAGCTTTGAATCCTGCTCCAGCAGATGGTGGAATTTGAATTCAATAAAAACAATCTGGAATTAAGAATCTAATGATACATAGGAAAAAACCCATCTAATTCACTACAGTAATGCCCTTTAGAGAAGGAAACTGCCATCCTTACCTGGTTTGGCCTATATATGACTCCAGACCCATAGCAATGACTCTTAACTACCCTCTCGGTAGTTAGGGATGGATAATAAACATTGCCTAGCCAGCTACACACTCATCTTGTGAATGAATTATAAGAAATGGCTATGTCTGAAAATTAAAGGAGACCAGTTCTGAGTGGAGTGAAGAGGAGTGAGGATTAAACAATGGGTGCCACCACAGTGAGTCAGGGGCACATCTGGTTTCAGTTTAGCTGGTTGGCCAGTCCGTCAGAAGCTCAGGTCCTACCAGAGGTCAGTTGGGGTTGTCCTATTAAGTTAGTTCTGGGGGTTCAGGTATTTACTATTGGGGTGGAGGGTTATTAATACCAGTCCATGGAGAAAATGGGTGGTTTTAGGTCTAAATTGTGGCTCATTGGATTGGGTCAATCAGGGAGTGATGTTCATGAAAGGGGCAATTCAATATGGAAGGATGGGATCTCATAAAGCATAGGTGGGAATTGGAACTGTGGGGGTGGGGTGTTGGGTTCTCATAAGTCACAATCACACAGAACTTAGCATGAGGAAAGTGTATGGCCAATAAAGGGATGCCATTTGTAAAGCAGATGGCTGGGCTTAAATCTGAAAAATTACAGTATTCGGGGCTGCACAGAAAGAGAGGAGGCTGAAAGGTCATCAGGTACATGTGCTCTCACACAAAAGTGAACATTAAGAATCTGGGTGATTGTCATTCATCTTGTGGAGCCTGTGATAGGGTCATTGATGAGGATATGAAATTGAAACCTTGCCATGTTTGCAGCAAATTTAACTCAGAATCAGAATAGAATCAGAATATCCTTTATTGTCACTTGTACTCAAGTACAGGACGACAGTGAAAAGTTTTTTAAAATTGCTGCCTTTTACAGACGCCATCTCAGATACAAGTACCTCAGTACAAATCTTACAGAGTATAAAAATATAGTCTTTTTTTACAAAGAGGATTAAAGGAAAGCAGTATCATTGGTTCGACATTGTGAAAGGAATGTGAATTACAGTTCAATTTTGAAAGAGATATAAATTATAGTTCAGTAGCAGCTCAGCATGTGATACTGGATCCAAGTCCAACATCACTGCAGCTTCTAGACCACTCCTCACTGACACTCAGCAGCAAGATAAGTCATGCTGTACCAGAATTTGCCTTCACCTCTTGCTACTATGTGACTATATGCCAACGCTCACCACTTCACCTCCTTCTCTCCACGAGATTTCGACTTCTCCAGCTCTCCACGGATTTCCACCTCTCCGGGAATCTCGGCCTGTCCGTCGGTTCTCTCCCAGGTAGGTTAATTAAGAGTTGGGTGGACAGAGGTGTAAAAAGAAATACTTCAAAAAAGTAGGGAAAAGAAAGAAAAAGGAAAAGGGAACTGGCGAGCAGAGGAATGTCTTACCCTGCCAATCTTGGATCCAATTGTGCAATGAGAGAAAATGGCTGCCACCACACACACAGTGGGCGGCGTAAGTTCCTCTTTTTTCCCTTCAGAGGCCAAGTATAATTTGTTTCTTTAGAGGCAATTGCATGAGTCATGCAGTCACTGATGGTGTAATGTCACTACTGCCGTCAAATTGGATTTCATTGGAAGGTCATTCTCTTGGCAACAATTAACATTAACATTTTGGCTTCAAGCAACCAATTAGATACTTTGGACCAAAATTATAAGTCTAACTTGGTTTTGCCTTTTCTAGATGACTTTTCTTAGAGCGTAACACTTGCTTCATTGAGAGATCAGGAGTCCTGTTACTGGTGTGCTATTCTGACATTCTCCACAGATTATCCAGTTATGCAGTTAAAATGGAACCTGTGCTTGGAGGTTTCCTTGTCACCTTGAAATTCTGGAGGATTTTGCATAATGAGCAGAAGGGACATGGGGGAGAGGGGAATCCCTCAAATGTACCAAGAAGCTACTGGGAGGCTTGTGTGTGGGATCTTCTCCATGTGAGTGCCAGTCTGTTTCCTTAAGAGGGAATGATTCCTTCAATGATGATGAAGGTCCAGTTTGAGATACCATTGTTGGTGAGCATCTATGGTTAGATTGATGCAGTACAGATCTATGCACATGTCTCATAAACACTGTACTGAATGTAAGTCGCCATGGCGGTAGCCAACCTGTCCATGCTGCACACTGTACTGATAACATTGGTGAATTCCTCCATTCCTTGATGCAGCGTACTGACTGCCTGACATTCCTGAATTTCTCCGTGCATTTTTAGAAAGGCAAAATGAAATTGTCTTTTGCCTGGGACTAGCCAGGTTCCTGCTCTCCAGCTGTTCCCTGAGTGTCAGAGATCAGGGGTGTCTCAGCCTTGAACAGCTAGGGAGACATGTCAGTAACATGTTAATCAGATTGTACTCTGAAGATTGAAAGGCATCCTTCTCAGAGCTGGACGAGGATGCTGAGAATATCCGCCGCTAGCTGTCAAGGACAATACACTTCGTTTGGACAAAACACACTCATGTTTCTCGACCCTTTTGACAAAACACCGCTGGGGTTGCCGACCAAACTTTCAAGATCAACAGTCAACAGTTGTGCTGGAAAAGAACAGCTGGTCAGGCAGCATCCGAAGTGCAGGGGAGTTAACGTTTCCAGTATAAGCTCTTCATCAGGAATACCAACAGGTCAACAGGTAGGGTAAGCTTTCTCCACTACAACTGTGGACCATGAGACTGCACCAGGACATTGTGAGAGTGAAAGAAAGACCTTCCAGAGGCACAGAGATGGTATGGATCAAACAACTCTGGAAAAATGTTATCACGTTAGTAAATATATATTTTCTTTTGACCATCACCTGTGTTTGCACAAGTCTCTGTCTAGCTGCAACTGCAACATTAAAGACACAGAGCCCATTGATCCTTAGTACTACATGGTGTTCCCTAATTCAAGGTGGGCAATCCTCCGAATGCCAGTGACCTGGGCATTTCTCCCTCACCCAGCTGCGGGGATGTGGCAATGAAATGTTCACCAGTATGTGCTCCAATTCGAAACTAGAAAAGCTGCCCATGGAGGTGTCAGTGTCTAAACTGGTGGGGCTTAAAGGAAGCTGCCTTGCTTCCTCAGACGCAACCATGCTCTCTTCCTTAGAGATGGAGGAAGGTATGTCTTGATTCTAATATTCAAATTAGAATCCCTACAGTGTGGCAACATGCCCTTCGGCCCAACAAGCCCACATCGACCCTCCAAAGAGTAACCCACCCAGATCCGTTCCCCTCACCTATATTAGCCCCTTACTTTATAACCTACACTATGTGCAATTTAGCATGGCCAATTCACCTGACCTGCACATCTTTGGGTTGTGGGAGGAAACCGGAGCACCCGGAGGAAACCGACGCAGACACGGGGAGAATGTACAAACTCCACACAGACAGTCGACCGAGGCTGGAATCAAACCCAGGTCCCTGGTGCTGTGAGGCAGCAGTGCCAACCACTGAGTCGCCGTGCTGCCCATATTCTGCTGGTGTCTGCAGAAGATAGTAGAGCGACTGTGACAAACAGATGAATGTTGTGGCATGTTTACATTAAATGAATCATTTGAGTACGGGAGAGTAGCACAACAATGAATAATGTTTTTTACTTGGTTGCCAACATACTGAAGTTTCAGCATCCCCACAGGAGTGTTCCTGGTCTTTACTGACCAGCACCAAGATTCTCTCCTCGTAGATGGTGAGGAAACAAATATCCAGCAAGCCACTATCCATTCTGCAGCCTTGCTATTAGCTATTTTCCTCTAAGATGAGAGAAAGGAAGGTATCGAGTGAGATGCACTGCTTGAGGAGGTATAGGTGGGGATACCATCTGAGTGCACTGAGTAGGCAACGTAGAGGTCATGCAGGATTAGTAGTGTGGGACAGGTTGCGATGAAAAGAGATTGAAAAAAGGTGTTACATGTAGGGGTGGTAGAGCATGAGCCGTGGTGGGAGGTGGGTGCGTAGTAGGGATGGACTATCAGGTTACACATTGCAGATGGTTTCACTTACCTCGGTCATTGACTTTTTTGCAGCGTTGCTGCGCATTTCTCTGAACTGTGCCGACCACACTGTCCCAGGTGGCAAACTAGGGCCAGGCTGGCTCTGTCTGGTGATGTGGTCTCCTCTGGTATCCTCTGAAAAGAGGAAAGCCCTTGTCTGTACGACCCTGACCACCACAACCTCCAGGTGAAGTGGCACCAATTTCTCCTACTCAGCCCAGGATGATTGTCTGCAACATTCAGCGCAGCTCCGGACTTCCAGCCCTTGGTTAGGTAAACAGCAACCTTTTTTATATTGCTGCAGCACCAAGGATGCCGGTTTATCCCAGCAATGGTGAGTACTTCCAGCTACTGCAGGTGGGAGAGTTGGGCTAACATTGGCTGAGAGGGGCACCATCGGAGATTCCAGCTAGTTAATGATATCAAAGAAAACTCATGGGATCTCACAGAGAGAAACAAAGACAACAATGATACTTTACCAAAATATAGTAAGATAGACAAGAAGGAGGCTGGAAGAATACAGCAAGCCAGGCAGCTTCAGGAGGTGAAGAACTCAATGTGTTGGGTGTAACCCTTCTAGGGGGACCTCTCCACCTTTCAATGCTGCCTGGCTTGCTGTGTTTTTCCAGCTTCCTGCTTGTCTATCTTGGATTCCAGCATCTGCAGTTTTATTGTCTCAAAATATGGTAAGATTCAGCCCAAAGTAACAGTTATCTTGCATTGTGATATCTAAAACTTTGGAGCGTGTAAGGTTCTGAAACTACTCTGCTGTGGCACTGAAATGAACAGCAAGTAATAGTTTCTTGGCTGCAGCATACAGTTGGAGACCAAAGGCAATATTGCTGGTATTTGCCAGGTCAGTGTGACCATTACATATGGCAAGTGACCTGTTACATCAGGTTGGAAGACATTAATTTCTCCAACACTGTAAAGCTGCAAACATGGCAAAGAACTACATTCTCTGGAGTTCAGCATGTGGCAAATTTGCTATGTTATGCGTTTTAAATATCTTTTGCTGCTCATGTTTTCTATTAAAATTAACATTTTGATGTTGTAAGACGTGATGATTCAGTGAAACTTCAGATGTGCTTTTCAAGTGTTTCTTCTCAGTTAAAATTTGTTCTCTCAAAGCAAAATCTAGCAAGTGTGAAGGCAGCGAATCAGTCATGTTGCAAATGGCATGCATCCTATCACAAAAACATGTTTAGGAGATGGTTTTTTTTGGAGGATTTATGTCAAAATTGAAGCTGGAGACTGGTGCATTTTAAAAAACATCCCAAATCTCACAAAACTTGAATTAGTTGCTCGGACCTACAAAGGGAAATTACCTGACTGGGTTCTGTTTTTTTTTGTTTCTGACTGGGTTTATGGCTGTTTGAATTTCATAAAGAGTTTTTTTAAATGTCATTTGGGTCACAGCCAAGTGTGAGAAAGAAGCTATGCAAATTAGCTTCTGCTTTTCTGAAAACCATTGTGGGTACAGTATGCAAACTGAAGACGTCCTGAAGAAGGGCTAATGCCCGAAACGTCGATTCTCCTGTTCCCTAGATGCTGCCTGACCTGCTGCGCTTTTCCAGCAACACATTTCCATCACAGTATGCAAACTAAAATCCTGATTTATCCAGTTTTCCAAAAAGGGTCTGAAAGAGTCTTAGATGAGTCTTACGTGAACTATATCTGCAAGTGTTGCAGACACAACTGTCTGTGTTTGGTGACACGTATTTACTTAACTTGAACATGGGGCAGCACAGTGGTTTACTGGTTAGCAGTGCTGCTTCAGCTCCTGGGACCTGAGTTTGATTACACTCTCAGGCAACTGTCTATGCAGAGTTTGCACCTTTTCCTGGTATCTGCATGGGTTTACTGTGGGTGCTCCAGTTTCCTCCCACAGTCCAAAGATGTCCAGGTTAGATGAATTCGGTGAAATGTAGGATTACGGAGATAGGGTAGGAGGGGGGTGTGGATGGGATGCTTTTCAGGGGGTCAGCATGGCCCTGATAGGATAAATGGTCTGCTTCCAAACTATAGGAATTCTATGATCTCATACTTCTTCCTTCTTTCTCTTTGAGAATCAACTATTATTGACAAAGTGTTTCATCTCCCCTACATCAGTCTCTGCAGAGAAACCACAATTATTTTCTCGCCTGTTCCTAGTATTAATGCGTTAGGTTATTTAAAGGGGTATATATTAATACTTTCATATTTCACACTGTGTGTGCTAACCAGCTTTGGATCTTTGCTGAATAAGTTTTATTTTAAAATGAATCATTACACTTACTCCTCGTTATATGTAGATCTTTATAAGGTCGGCCACAGACCCAATACTGTTTTCCAAAATTGACAGTTCTGACTGATCACATGGTCCCCCAAGGTAGAGAGGGGGGGATTTGTATTATAACTCTATCTATGTTTTTGCATTATCCAAGGATCATGCCTCCATCTCCTGTGAATATTAAGAGTGTGGTGTATTTTTTTTCATTTATAAAAGAAATTGGATTAGTGGAACTGTTGTTCTGAACTTAAAACATGCAAGATAGACAATTGGCAATACTGATAGCTGGGTACATCACTTAAATATGTTTTGTGACCTGTGGGGTAGTAGGACCAGAGAGAGAGAGAGAGAGACAATGCATTTCTCCAGCATCAATTGTAACACAGGTTAGTGCACTTTTCAATTAGATGTATAGCAACATAGCCTTGGTCTCCAACACCATGCAGCAATCAAGAAACTAATGCTTGCCATTTATTTCAGTGCCATGGGCATTGAATTCCAGAATCTCCCATACTGCCAAAAACTAGGTTACCACAATGTAAGATAATTTACCAAAGTTTGAATCTTACTATATTTTGATGACAAGGTTGCATGACTTTGTTTTAGATAGCAGGTACAGGCATAGGAAAATAATTAATTTCAACTGGTAGAAGTATTCTATAATTTTCTTTAAAAAAAATTCACACTTCTTAAACTCTTTTCAGGAAATATTATATTACAGATTCACAATGCTGCATGTGTAACAGAACTGCATTTTTTGATTTCCTATTCATTACATTGACATCAACACAAAACAATTATCTCTTTATCTGGAGACTGTGGAATAAAATCACTGTTTAAATAAATAAATGCTATTGGCCCAACTCAACTATTTCTTAGTGGAGCTGGCTTGTTGGACTAGAGGTAAGATTTGGGCCCTCTTATAGCGCAATGATAATGTCCCTACCTTAGAGGAAGAGTCCCTGGTTCAAGTCCCACCTACTCCAGAGATGTGTCAAAACATCTCTGAACAGGTTGATTAGAAAATTAGGTTAAATAAAGAAAGATAAACTAGCAGTTAGTCAATAAGCTTTATTGTAAAATATTATTCTCAATGCTTATCAAGGCTGGAACTTGCGTCCTTATCAACAGCCCTAATTAGAATGCAGCTCATTGATACAATACCTCCTACTTTATTTCCGTTAGCATTTCTCAATTGACCCAGATCTGATTTCTGTTGTGGGAATGAAGTGTAGCAAACTTTTCTTTCAGACCATTCACTTTTAAATGTGTTCACATTAGGAATTCTTATGAGATTTAAAATGTCCTACAAAAACAGTCAAAAATTATAACCTTCATATTGACATTTATAGTTAAAATGAATGAAACATATTAAACTCTTAGTTAATCAAATGGAGTTGTGTAGCTTTTTCAGAGCAAAATATAGACAATAGTTTCATCTAAACTGATTGAATTCTGTTTACGCTTACAATATTCTGAGAATTCCATGTTTCCTTTTCCACAATACAGCAGAGGAAACAAACACAGGAACACCAAACTTTTAGCCAGTTCTGAGCAGCTATCAGCTTCATACAGAGCCGCACAGTATTTGCATAAACTGTGGTTTTAAGTGACTGTAATTTTCCAATAGATTGCAGTCACATTCTTACCATTATATCTGATTTTGGCTAAAAGCCTCGCATTGGTTTATAAATGCCATCTAATGGAGGTAAAATGCAATTTCAACAAACATTGTAACAGAAAATAAGAGTGGGAGTATTCCATTCGGCCCCTCAAGCCTGTTCTGCCCTTCGATATGATCATAGTTGATCACCCAAATCAGTATCCTATACCCGCTTTCTCCTCATACTATTTGATCTCTTTACTTTAAGAACTATACATATCTTTCTTGAAAACATTCAATACTTCCTGTGGCTGAAAATTCCACAGGCTCACCACTCTCTGGATGAAGAAATTTCTTCTCACCACAGTCTGAAATGCCCTACCCCATATCCTCATAATCTTGAACTAGTTACTTTTGAACCGGTAGGTTCCGATCCTGTACAATGTTGCGATAGATATGCTGAGCTTTGGAAGTGCCAATGTTTAGAGTCTACAGCTGCAAATGCAGATAAGCCTATGGTCCTTACATGATCATTGTTTGGACTGAAAGGCAATCATGTGCAAATTCTGTCCTAGTTCGCTGTCATAATGTGACTCTAACACAAGGCATATGTCCTGGAGACAGACATCTTGAATTCACATTAATAAAGTTTTTTCATGAACACACTGTTGCATTGTACACTTGAAACACGGTGTCGGAAGAGGCACAGAGATAAGAGGGAATTCCAACAGCACACCCTCTGGAGAGTGTTAGAATAACTGATATTCATTTTTCCAAACTATTGAAGTCAGTTTTGGTGAAGTCATGTTGCTGAGTTCTGACACTTTTGTTTCAATTATTATAGAGGTCACATAGCTACAGCAGACTAGAATATTCCCCTTTATTATGAAAAAAAGAGAAAAAAAAGTAAGCATAATCATGTATATTTTTAGCTAGCAAGTTTCCAACTATATACAAGTACTGTTCTCACACATTACCATCTGTTTGTTATTTCAGCTAATCTCACTTTTGTTTATTTAATGCATAGTTCACATGATCTTTAAATTATTTTCACAGTGAGATGGTGTACAGGTGGTTTGGTGGCTTTTCTCCAAACTTTCTTGGTTTGTTTTCAAAATCTTCTCATCTAATACTGTTGACTTACCTTATTGCCTTTGTACATCCTTCCTTCAGTTGCACTAACTATATCCAGCAAGACAATCTTTTCATTTTGTGTCTTCAGCATCAACATTCCTTTGAGTTCCACACAGTCAAATCCTCTCTGTCTTGTGCTGTTTCTTTGTCTTGTTTGTTCGTCAATGTATTCTGCAAAAGACTGTAAATCTTTTCTGTGTGTTCAGGCCTATTGATTTGATATTTGAGAAAACAAGAGAAAAACATTACATATACCAGAAATCTGATATTAAAAACAGAACTACTCAGCAGATCAAGTAGCATCTGTGGTAAGGAACAGTTAATATTCCAAATCAATGATGTCTCTGCATCAAAATTATTGAGAATTTGTTCCTAAATGTTTCCTTTAAATAAGATTAGCAAATTTCCTTCATTCCCACTCAACACAATTCAATGCAGTTCTCCTCAATGATAAGTTTAAAAATCAATTCCAATATATCTGGAGCATATGGAACCTGAGGCAATATGGGTGTACAGAAAGGAGTGACAATAGAAAGGTAAAATTGCTATACTCATACACAGCTCTCATTACAGCTGTTTGACCTGAAGGTCACCATATCTTAGTCGAGAGTGTGGTGCTGGAAAAGCACAGCAAGTCAGGCAGCATCTGAGGAGCAGGAGAGTCAACGTTTCATGTATAAGCCCTTTATCAGGAATGAGGCTTGTGGACCAAGGCTGAGAGATAAATGGAAGGGTGTGGGGCAGGAGGGAAGGTAGCTGAGAATGCAATAGGTAAATGAAGGAGAAGGTGATAGATCGGAGAGGAGGGTGGAGTGGATAGATGAGAAAGACGGACTGGTCAAGAAGGCGGTGCCGAGTTGGAGGTTTGGGACTGGGATAAGATGGGGGGGAGGTGAAATGGGGAAACTGGTAAATTCACATTAATCCCATGTGGTTTCAGGTTCCCAAGGCAGAAGATGAGGCATTCTTCCTCCAGGCGTTGTGTGGTTAGGGTTTGGCGATGGAGGAGGCACAGGACTTGAATATTCTTGGTGGAGTGGGAGGGGAAGTTGAAGTGTTCAACCATGGGGCGATGGGGTTAGTTGGTGCAGGTGTCCCAGAGATGTTCTCCAAAATGATCCGAAGTTGGTGTTCTCTCTCCTCGATGCAGAGGAAACCACATCGGGTGCAATGGATACAGTAGATTGGGCAGCATGGTGGATTGGGCAAGATGGTGGCACAGTAGTTAGCACTGCTGCCTCACAGCACCAGAGACCCGGGTTCAATTCCCGCCTCAGGCAACTGTCTGTGTGGAGTTTGCACATATTCCCCATGTCTGCATGGGTTTCCTCTGGTGCTCCAGTTTCCTCCCACAGTCCAAAAATGTGCAGGTTAGGTGAATTGGCCATGCTAAATTGCCTGTAGTGTTAGGTGAAGGGGTAAATGTAGGGGAATGGGTCTGGGTGGGTTGCTCTTTGGAGGGTCGATGTGGACTTGTTGGGCCGAAGGGCCTGTTTCCACACTGTAAGTAATCTAATCTAATCTAGATAATGTTGGTAGAAATACAGGTATACATCAATCTGCCAAGACAAAGGCCTCCAAGCCCCGTTTCCTCCTCTCACGCCATCCCAACCAGTAACCTTCCACTAACACCCTCATCCGTCTGACTGAACTGGTCCTCACCCTTAACAACGTCTGCTTCCAATCGTCCATTTCCTCCAAACCAAAGGGGTAGCCATGGACACCTGCATGGTCCCCAGCTATGCCTGGCTCTTTGTTGGGTACGTGGAAGAGACCATCTTTGCAGTTATACCGGCACCATCCCCCACCTTTTCCTTCGTTACATTGATGACTGTATTGGCGTTACCATGTGCTCCCACAAAGAGATTGAACAGTTCATCAACTTTACTAACACCTTTCACTCCAACCTCAAATTCAGCTGGATTATCTCAGACACCTCCCTCTTCTTTCTGCATCTCCATCACCGGTGACAGACTAACGACGTACATCGACTGCAAACCCACTGACTCTCACAGCCACCTGGACTATACGTCCTCCCACCCTGCCTCCTGTAAAAATGCCATCCTTTATTCCCAACTCCTCCACCACCGCTGCAACTGTTCCCAGGGTGACCAATTCCACCACAGAAAATCCCAAAAGGCCTCCTTCTTCAAAAACCATAATTTCCCCTCCCATGAGGTTGATGATGCCCTCCAGCATATCCCCTCCATTTCCCAAACCTGCGCTCTTGAACCCCACCCCTCCGAATGCAACAAGGATAGAATCCCCTTTGTCCTCAACTTCCACCCTGTGAACCTCTGTATACATCACATCATGCTCCACCACGTACAAACAGACCCCATCCCTATCAGCGTTTCGGAGATACCATTCCCTCTGCGGCTCGCTTGTCATATCCGCGTCCCCCAACAGCCCATACCCCACTCCCAACACTTGCCCCTGCCACCACTAGAAGTGCAAAACTTGCACACACACCTTCTCCCTCACCTTCGTCCAAGGCTCCAAAGGATCCTTCCACATCCAACAGAAATTTACCTGTACTTCCACCAAGGTCATCTACTGAATCAATTACACCCAATGTGGTCTCCTCTACATTGGGGAGACAGGACGCCAACTTGCGGATCATTTCAGAGAACATCTCTGGGACACCCGCACCAACCAACCCCACCGCCCCCATGGCTGAACGCTTCAACTCCCCCTCCCACTCCACCAAGGATGTGCAGGTCCTGGGCCTCCTCCATTGCCAAATCCTAATCACTCGACACCTGGAGGAAGAACACCTGGAGGAAGAAATATTAGAGAAAGTGGTGGATGCAAGTAAGTTAGTGTTTAAAAGACATTTGGATAAGTTCATGAATAAGAAAGGTTAGGAGGGACATGGGCCAAGCACTAGTCTAGTTTGGGAACATGGTCGGCATGAACTAGTTGGACCAAAGGGTCTGTTTCTGTGCTTTATAACTGAATGTCAGGCAGTGCATAAAGTGGCTGTGCCCTAACAATACTGTGTTAAGCCACTACTGAAACAAATTTTCTCATTCCACTAATTCAGCATTTCCTCCCTCCACCATTGTTTGGTTTAAATATATGCTGTGGTGATCTCGCTACCTCTGAGCGATAAGGCACAAGTTTAATTCCAACTGTTCTAGGGTAATATTATAACACATCTGAACAGGTTGACTAAGAATATCTAAGTAAACATTTTTTAAATTAAAGAAGTCCAATATAAATGGGATAATGTAAGTGGGTATTTTTATTGAGGGAAAGTAAAGGACTTATTTGTAATTGACCTGTTCAGACACACAAGCAGATGGGACTTGAACCCTGATCTTACTGTGCCACATGTGCCTTAAACTGACAAGCTTTCCCAAAAGACTTTTTGAAAAATCAACCAGTTCTGCCAAACCCAAAGGTAGGTGCATCTTGAGCTGATACTCTTGAGGCCACAGTACAGACACTGCCGCTGCACCCCAAAACTTCAGCCTGTTCAGAGATGGTGTGACACAGCTCTGATGTAGGTGGGACAGGAACCCTGCTGGCCCAGAGCGAGGGGCACCACAACAGCCCATCAGACCTTTTAGAAGAAATCAGATGTAACTGCCACAAAACCATACACTGTCTTCAGATGCAGCTATCAATAGATAGCGTGAATACCAAAAAAAAACATTATTTGTAAATTGGAATTGTACACTCCAAAAACCCGACACGTGGAGTGGTGATCACATGATGTAAGCTGTTGCATTTTCCTCCTCGTGACGACAGCACGCACGGAGGCGCTGGCTACGTGATGATGTCTGACGCGACGTTGCCATGGCGACGACGTTGTATTGGCCAGGCAAGTGTCATGGCGGCGTGCCCGTCCGGGTGAGTTTGTGTGCTCATATAGCCCGTAGCAACTGGAGATCTAATGCCTTATAAATGAGCAATTCGGTCGGTCAGTCAATGACAGAGATCCAACGGGTTCTGAAAATGGGGTAATATTCAAAAAGGCAGCTCCAGAGCGGCGGGGAAGTTTTCCTCAAACTCTCCAGATGACTGCGCCTGCGCCACTCCAGGTTCTGGACTAAAGGGCGACAAGGCAGGGGCCCCAGCTCGGTCATCCTTAATCTAAACATGTCACTGTACCTTACATGTGCTTAATTTGTTTCGGATAACTGCCAGGCTTTTCTCATCATTAAATTCTAACATTTCCCTCTCTATAGCCAGCTCTGGATGAATTTTTGGTGTTTCTCCTGGGAGTCAAAGACAATGCCTTTTGTGTTCCCAATATTTATTTGGTAAATCTTTTGGCTCATCTAGACCTGGATATTAAAGAAGGAGCACAATGAAATTAGGTGGAGGCAAGCTGGATCTGAGTGTTACAAGTGTATATAGGGAATTCACTTTTTGGATGGCAACACAAGGGGATCACGTGGATGTGAATAATCACTGAGACTCAATTAGATCCTTAAAGAACTTCAGGGTCAACAATAAGGAAACAGAAGTTGTCACAGTAAAATATTTGACAATGACTGAATAGATGAGAATAAAACCAGATAAAAAGATAATTTCATTCACTGAGATAATGATAGTGATGTAGATGATTGACTGGAAGGCTGCAGACAAATAGAAAAAGATGGTGAGGACAATTATACCATGGACGCAGTTACATAGGAGATGATTTGTAAATTTAATAGGCCAAGGTCCCTTTTTTCAGGAATAAGGTGACAGTGGAACATTGCTACTTTGCTTGTATAATTGTTGCCAAGAGTATAAAGGAACTTATGCAAAGAATGTGTTGCATTGTGAAAACATATTTGTTAACAAAATCTTCCCAAGTATGATTGATGATTGTAAATTGAAAATGTTCTTCTTAGAATGTTATTTAGTTATGTTTTCTGCTGCTTTACTTTGCAAATATGGTTTGATTTCATTTAAGTTAGTTTTCTCCTCAATATCTATGGTATTAACTCACGTAGCTAAATTCTTCCATACCAACAGCACAAGACAATCCATTCCATTCAATGCCTTACACCCAGCAGATGGCGCTCTGGGTTTTTTTGTAGCAACAGTACCTTTTTTATGTGAACCGCTTACTGCCCTTGCCAGGAGAATTAGCTAGAGTCATGGAGGAATGCAGTACGGAAACAGACCCTTGGGTCCAGTTCGTTCACACCAACTAGATATCCCAATCAGACGTAGTCTTAATTGCCAACATTTGGCATATAGAGTCATAGAGATGTACAGCATGGAAACAGACCCTTCGGTCCAACCCATCCATGCCGACTAGATATCCCAACCCAATCTAGTCCCACCTGCCAGCGCCCGGCCCATTTCCCTCCAAACCCTTCCTATTCATATACTCATCCAAATGCCTCTTAAATGTTGCAATTGTATCAACCTCCACCACATCCTCTGGCAGCTCATTCCATATACGTACCACCCTCTCCATGAAAAAGTTGCCCCTTAGGTCTCTTTTGTATCTTTCCCCTCTCACCCTAAACCTATGCCCTCTAGTTCTGGACTCCCCGACCCCAGGGAAAAGACTTTGTCTATTTATTCTATCCATGCCCCTCATAATTTTGTATAACCTCTAAAAGGTCACCCCTCAGCCTCCGACGCTCCAGGGAAAACAGCCCCAGCCTATTTAACCTCTCCGTATAGTTCAAATCATCCAATCCTGGCAACATCCTTGTAAATCCTTTCTGAACCCTCTCAAGTTTCACAACACCTTTCCGATAGGAAGGAGACCAGAATTGCACGCAATATTCCAAAACTGGCTTAACCAATGTCCTGTGCAGCCGCAACATGACCTCCCAACTCCTGTACTCAATACTCTGACTGATAAAGGAAAGCATATCAAACGCCTTCTTCACTAACCTATCTTCCTGTGACTCTACTTTCAAGGAGCTATGAACCTACACTCCAAGGTCTCTTTGTTCAGAAACACTCCCTCGGACCTTACTATTAAGTGTACAAGTCCTGCTAAGATTTGTTTTCCCAAAATGCAGCACCTCGCATTTATCTAAAGTAAACTCCATCTGCCACTTCTCAGCCCATTGGCCCATCTAATCAAGATCCCGTTGTAATCTGAGGTAACCTTCCTCACTGTCCACTACACCTTCAACTTTAGTGTCATCTGCAAACTTACTAACTTACTCTGAAGCTCATGTCCAAATCATTTATATAAATGATGAAAAGTAGTGGACCCAGCACCAATCCTTGAACGGCTTGCTAATATCTCTTCTGAATGGTCTGGCCCTAATTCTCAGACTCTTAGGGGCTGTACGGTGGCGCAGTGGTTAGCACTGCTGCCTCACAGCACCAGGATCCCATGTTTGATTCCAGCCTCGAACGACTGCACATTCTCCCTGTGTCTGCATGGGTTTCCTCCGGGTGCTCTGGTTTCATCCCACAGCACACAAAGATTTGCAGGCCAGGTGAATTGGCCATGTTAAATTGCCCATAGTGTTAGGTGCAATAGTCAGAGGGAGATGGGCCTGGGTGGGTTACTCTTCGGAGGGTTGGTGTGGACTTGTTGGGCCGAAGGGCCTGTTTCCACACTGTAGGGAATCTAATCTAAAATTCCACTGGTCACAGGCCTCCGGTCTGAAAAACAACCCTCCACCACCACCCTTTGTCTTCTTCCTTTGAGCCACTTCTGTATCCAAATGGCTAGTTCTCCCTGTGTTCCATGAGATCCAACCTTGCTAACCAGTCTCCCATGGGGAACCTTGTCAACACCTTGCTGTAGTCCATATAGATCATGTCTACAGCTCTGCCCTCATCAATCCTCTTTGTTACTTCTTCAAAAAACTCAATGAACTTTGTGAGACATGATTTCCCATGCACAAAGCCATGTTGACTATTCCCAATCAGTCCTTGCCTTTCCAAATACATGTACATCCTAATCCCCAGGATTCCCTTCAACAACTTTCCCACCACTGACATCAGGCTCACCAGTCTATAGTTCTCTAGCATGTCCTTATCGCCTTTCTTAAACAGTGGCACCACATTAGCCAACCTCCAGTCTTCTGGCACCTCACCTCTGACTATCGAAGATACAAATATCTCAGCAAGAGGCCTAGCAATCACTTCCCTAGCTTCCCACAAATGCTCTAGGGTACACCTGATCAGGTCCTTGGGTTTTATCCACTTTTAAGCATTTCAAAACAGCCAGCATTTCCTCTTCTGTAGTATGGACATTTTTCAAGATGTCACCATCTATTTTCCTACATTCTGTATCTTCCATGTTCTTTTCCACAGAAAATATTGATGCAAAATACTTGTTTAGTATATCCCCCACCTTCTGCAGCTCCACACAAAGGCAGCCTTGCTGATCTTTGAGGGGGTCTATTCTCTCTAGTTTGAGGGGGTCTAGTTACCCTTTTGTCCTTAATGTATTTGTAAAGACCCTTTGGATTCTCCTTAACTCTATTTGCCAAAGCTATCTCATATCTCCTTTTTGTCCTTCTGATTTCCCTCTTAAGTATACTCCTACTGCCTTTATACTTTTCTAAGGATTCACTCGATCTATCCTGTCTATACCTAACATGTGCTTCCTTCTTTTTCTTAACCAAACCCTCGATTTCTTTAGTCGTCCAGCATTCCCTATCCCTCCCAGCCTTTCCTTTCACCCTAACAGAAATATACTTTTTTTGGATTCTCCTTGTCTCATTTCTGAAGGCTTCCCATTTTCCAGCCATCCCTTTACCGTGAACATCTGTCCGCAATCAGCTTTTGAAAGTTCTTGCCTAATACCATCAAAACTGGCCTTTCTCCAATTTAGAACTTCAACTTTTAGATCTGGGCTATCTTTTTCCATCACTATTTAAAACTAATAGAATTATTGTTACTGGCCCCAAAGTGCTCCCCCGCTGACACCTCAGTCACCTGCCCTGCCTTATTTCCCAAGAGTAGGTCAAGTTTTGCACCTTCTCCAGTAGGAACATCCACATACTGAATCAGAAAAGTTTATCTTACACACTTAACAAATTCCTCTCCATCTAAACCCTTAACCCTATGGCTGTCCAAGTCTATATTTGGAAAGTTAGAATCCCCAACCATAACCACCCTTGTAGATAACTGAGATCTCCTTACCAATTTGTTTCTCAATTTTCCTCTATTAGGGTGTCTATAATACAATCCCAATAAGGTGATCATCCCTTTCTTATTTCTCAGTTCCACCCAAATAACTTCCTGGATGTATTTCTAGGAATATCGTCCCTCAGTACAGTTATAATGCTATCCCTTATAAAAAAACGCCAACCCTCCCCTATCCTTCCTGTAGCATTTGTATCCTGGAGCATTACAATCAGCTTTTGAAAGTTCTTGCCTAATACCATCAAAACTGGCCTTTCTCCAATTTAGAACTTCAACTTTTAGATCTGGTCTATCTTTTTCCATCACTATTTAAAACTAATAGAATTATTGTAACTGGCCCCAAAGTGCTCCCCCGCTGACACCTCAGTCACCTGCCCTGCCTTATTTCCCAAGAGTAGGTCAAGTTTTGCACCTTCTCCAGTAGGAACATCCACATACTGAATCAGAAAAGTTTATCGTACACACTTAACAAATTCCTCTCCATCTAAACCCTTAACCCTATGGCTGTCCAAGTCTATGTTTGGAAAGTTAGAATCCCCAACCATAACCACCCTTGTAGATAACTGAGATCTCCTTACCAATTTGTTTCTCAATTTTCCTCTATTAGGGTGTCTATAATACAATCCCAATAAGGTGATCATCCCTTTCTTATTTCTCAGTTCCACCCAAATAACTTCCTGGATGTATTTCTAGGAATATCGTCCCTCAGTACAGTTATAATGCTATCCCTTATAAAAAAACGCCAACCCTCCCCTATCCTTCCTGTAGCATTTGTATCCTGGAGCATTAAGCTGCCAATCCTGAGCTATGTGTCTGTAATTGCTATGATATCCCAGTTTCATGTTCCTAACTATGCTCTGAAGTCATCTGCCTTCCCTGTTAGGCCCCTTGCATTGAAATAAATACAATTTAGTTTATCAGTCCTACCTTGTTCTCTGCTTTGTCCCTGCCTGCCCTGACTGTTTTAATTGCTTCTAATCTCAGCTGTACTAATCTCAGATTGATCTCTTTCCTCACTATCCCCCGGGTCCCACCCCCTCACATTGCTAATTAAAGCCTCCTGAGCAGCTCTAACAAATCTCTCTGCCAGTATTTTAGTCCCCTTCCAATTCAGGTGCAATCCGTCCTTCTTATACAGTCACTTCTACCCCAAGAGAGATTCCAATGATCCAAAAATGTGAATCCTTCTCCCATACACAGCTCCTCAGCCATGCATTCATCTGCTCTATCCTCCTATTCCTGCCCTCATTAGCTCGTAGGACTGGGAGTAATCCAGCTTTAACTACTCTCGAGGACCTCCTTTTTAACTTCCTGCCTAACTCTCTGTCAGCTCCCTTCAGAATCTCTACCTTTTTCCCCTTGCTATGTCGTTGGTTCCAATGTGGACAATGACCTCCTGCTAGCCCCTCTCCCCCTTGAAAACATCTGCACCCTCTCGAAGACATCCTTGATCCTGGCACTAGGGGAGCAACACATCATTCTGATTTTTCGCTGCTGGCCACAGAAATGTCTGTCTGTACCTTGCCTTTCCAAATGCATGTAAATCCTGTCCCTCAGAATTGCTCCCAACAATGTATGTGCTACTGATGTAAGGCTCATCGATCTGTAGTTCTCTGGCTTTTCGTTACAGCTTTTCTTAAATAATGGCACCACATTAGCCAACCTTCAACCTCCTGACACCTCACCCTTGGCTATCAGTGATACAAGTATCTAAGCAAGGGACCCAGCAATCTGTTACCTAGCTTCCCTCAAAGTTCTGGGAAATACCTGATCAGGTTCTCAGGATTTATTTAACTTTATACGTTTTAAGATCTCCCGCACCACCTCTTCTCTAATGTGAACTCTTTTTAAGACGTCAGTATTTATTTCCCCGAATACCTAGCTTCAGTGTCCTTCACCATGGTAAATACTGATGTGAATTATTCATTTAGAATTTCATCCATCTGTGGTTCGCCACATTAGCCTTTAACGGGTCCAATTTTCTCCCTAGTTACCTTTTTGCCCTTAATGTACTTAGAATCACTTTATATAATGGGCTAGTATCCATTCCACTAACATTAGATGTAAATACCTCACTGAATGCCATCCATTATTCGGAGTCTGGAACAACATTTATTGGGGGAGTTTAATTAACTAAGACATGCAAGTTTCTAGTCTAAAACATTATTTTACACAATACAAGGACCTACTGACCTGGCAGTCATTATATCCCTGTATTGCTGAGAGTTGTTTCAATAGTGGGTATGCAAGCTATTGCCCGAAAGGTTGATTCTCCTTCTCCTTGGATGCTGCCTGGCCTGCTGTGTTTTTCCAACACCACATTTTTCAACTCTGGTACTCCAGCATCTGCAGTCCTCACTTTCTCCTATGCAAGCTACTTAGTGTAGATATAGGTTGTGGGCTTTTGACTTTGATTCCCAAGCATCAAGTTCCTCATTTCAGTTACGTTAGTGAAGAAGCAATTTAAAATGAAACATGTTGTAACTTTGAACTTAACCAAAACAATGTAACACTGCATTGGGGCTGGCATCATTTATGCAATTTGCAAGTTGCAAGCTTGAGGAAATTAGGTTAAGACCTAGATTTAAATCCATCGTGAATTTGAAATCTTCTCTTGGCAGCCCTAAGAATTTTGGGAGAAAAAAAGAAAAAGCTAGAAAGCTCAGCAGGAGTGGCAGAATCTATGCAGAGAGAAACAGAATTAACATTTTGAGTCCAATATGACTCTTCTTCAAAACTCAGAGTTTTGGATTGCTTTGACTGAGTTCATAATGGCAT
Source organism: Chiloscyllium plagiosum (assembly GCF_004010195.1). Classification (NCBI taxonomy): domain Eukaryota; kingdom Metazoa; phylum Chordata; class Chondrichthyes; order Orectolobiformes; family Hemiscylliidae; genus Chiloscyllium; species Chiloscyllium plagiosum. Next base: position 23,259,613 of record NC_057744.1, read on the forward strand.
GTTTTAGGAAGAATTAGTATTAAATTATCGGTCTAATTCAGAGGTTATAAGAATGATGCGTTTAAGAAAGTACTATAGTACTGGTGCACTGATGAGTGGGGTGTTTTTAAGCTTGATGCAAAGATAAATTGTTATGACTGTACTGAACCTTACTGTGCATTCATTTGTAATATAGTTGAGTAATTAGTATTGGGTGTAAAATGTAGAGATGTTGTCCACTGCTTGCGTCACTTTGAACTGAAACTTTTCCCCATAAAGTAATGATGGGAAGTATAATTTGGTAATTGGATTTTAATATATTTAATTCTAATCAGAGGTTGTTTTTAGATTCAATTACATCTCATAAACAACAGAATCAATTCTCAGTGCATGTATGGATATTTTGTAAATCAAAGAACTAAAAGTGAAGCCATTATGGTTGACTTAAAAATATGAACATTCAAAATGTTAGTTGTTAACGAAGAAGAGAACAGAAAAATTAACATTTCAGGTTTGAACTTCATCAAGATTTATAGAGATTGGGGTGTATGATTGAAAAATGTACTGTCATGTGTTTTATACTCGGTATTTTTACACTGCTCAATATTATGAAAAAGGGCATTGTATGTAGAATATAGGTCACTTGTGTCCAAAATGGAGAAACATGCTGAAATTTAAAGTTATCCAATCTACTAAAGTCAAGTTTGGTAAAGTATTTAATTAAAAGAGTTTCTAACACATTAAATAAGTATAAAACTTGCATTGTAGTTTGCTTTCTTTTCAATGATTTTTAACACTTTTTTTTTCCTTTTTAGCTTTTGAACAAATGTGGTACAAATACAAATAAACCATATGACTGTAATGTCGTGCAGATCATGAATTTTCTGTGCATTCAATGAAGTCAAGAAAGTTCTACTTTATACAAGTCATCATATACAGTTTCCACATGTGAACTAGTACTTCACCTGCACAAGGAATAATCAATAAGGCCTTTCTAACATCTTGAATGTCGTAACGATGGAGAAAAATAGAAGTCCTACACAGAATAGGAAGTTGCTGAACCCAGGAGCTTGCACCCAACTGAAAGAGGTACCTGAAAGGCCATTTCCACAGGAAGGAGAGGATTTTCCCTTAAGGCTATTTGACTCATTGGAGTCTGATTCTGACAGCTTAATTCAAGAAAGGGAATATCAACTGGAACTGCAGCATCGCATTCAGGACAATGAAGAGATGGTAACTTTAGAAGACACTGAATATGATGCAAATAATGTGGAGGAGGATGAATGGAATCTCTATGACAGTCTGGAGGATATGGAAGATGAGCAATATGAAGAACAGGTTGAACCAGAATACAAAGTCAATAACAATATAAGGTAATTCTTAATTTTGAAAATGTATGTAGACTTTGTTTTCTCTCAAGTGACCACTCTCAAATTTCCTTCTGTTTTTCTACATTATTAGTTATGCCTCACCTCCAACATTGTGGGCATTTCTATGCATCAAATTTCAAGAAAAACCTGAGAACACATACAGACCAGATTTCTCTGGATGCTACAAGGGATGGGGGTTCTTCAATTATGAGCCGCGATTGAAAATGTTACAACAGTTCTTGAACAGGGAAGGTTACAAGGTTACCTCTTGGAGATTTCAAGGTGGTGTGAAGTTTTGATAATGTGAATAGAGAAAAAACTCTGATGAGGGCTGAATAACAGAAGAACCTGCAGTAGATTCAAGCTAATTGCAAAAATATATAGAGGGGAAATGAGCACCCTACAGTGTGAAAACAGGCCGTTTGGCCCAACAAGTCCACACTGACCCTCCAAGGAGTAACCCACCCAGACCCATTCCCCTGCCCTATTATCCTACATTTACCCCTGACTAATGCACCTAACCTACACATCCCTGAACACTATAGATAAGTTAGAATGACCAATTCACCTAACCTGCACATCTTTGGATTGGGAGAAAACTGGAACACCTGGAGGAAACCCATGTAGACATGGGGATAATGTGCAAACTCCACACAGACAGTCGCCCAGACTGGAATCAAACCAGGGTCCCTGGTGCTGTGAGCAGCACTGCTAACCACTGAGCCACCATGCCACCCCTTATTTTTAAGAATGTTTTTAAGATTTCATGATTCTTGATTAATCTACTGGAAAAGTGGCAAAATGTTGATTCCATGGAAAGTTTTAAAAGGGAGTTGGACAAGCACATGAGGATGGGGAACTGAGAGATGCAGACTAAAAGGGGGGATTTGTGACTAACCACAATTGCTCTTTCAGAGGGTCAGCACTGGCATGATTATTTTCCTTGTGTGCTGTAAATTTCAATGATTCTAGGTATTCACTCAAGCTAGGCACGTTTCATTGGCATAGTAGATCTTTGCTATCTCATTCAATTAGCCATTCATCATAATTCCACATGACACAGATACAGCCAATTTAACCTAATTTATTTCCCTGCTGAAAGCCATCCTTTAGCAAAGCTTTACATATTATCCCTTAGTTTCTGTATGCTTCTGGCTTACATCCAACATTATGTGTTGTAACCACTTAAGCTCACTATATCTTAGCTGCTTGTGGATTCAAGCATCCCACATATTTTAGACATTGGACTAATGCATTCTTTTCACATTCCATATTCCTCTTTGTTCTTTCAGATTTGTTTATCATAGTTTGTCAGCACCCTTTGCTGAGAGCAAAAGATCTTTAATTTCGCTCATTTATTCCTGGCCTGGGTGTACACCTTCTTAAGTGTGTAAACAGTTCTACACCTTTTACTTTGTATTCATAATTCATTATTTTGTTCAGATGTTGTGTACAATTAGTTGCTTTTTCTATCACCAAAATCTTGTTCAGGACACTGATGTTTAGCTCACTGCTTTCTTCTGCGTTTCTCTCCTCACTACAATCTTGTCTAAGTTGCTACCTTCTTAAAATTCTGATCAGTGATATGTGATGATTCATTTCCTCAAACCCGTGGTTGTATTGTTTAGACACAGTGTGGCATGCTAATTGATTTTTGATGGTCACATCACTGCTCTATAATCTGCTCTCACCAATTTATTTTCATTTGTGGGAGGTGGGCATCATTGGCTGGCTAGCATTTATTGTCTGGCCCTAGTTCCCCTTGAGAAGGTGTAGTAAGCTGGTTTCCTGAACCATTGTTTTCCATGTGCAATAGATAGATCCACAATGTACTTAAGGGAGGGAATACCAGGATTTTGATCCAGTGACAGTGAAGGAAGGATGAAAGGACATTCTAAGTCAGAGTGGTGAGTGACTTGGGGGCAAACTTGCATATGGTGGTGTTCCCATGTATCTGCTGACCTTGTTCTTCTTGATGGAAGTAATTTTCAGATTGGAAGGTGCTGTCTAAGGATCTCTGGTAAATTTCTGCAGTGCATCTCGTAGACAATACTCATTACTGCTCCTGAGCATCAGTGGAGGAAGGAGCAGTTGCTTGTAGACATGATGTCAATCAAAACAGACAGATTTATTCATAACAGTGTCAAGTCTGTTGAGTGTTGTTGGTGTTGCACCCATCTAAGTAAGTGGGAAGTATTCAACCACATTTGTGGTTTGTGCCTTGTAGATTGTGGACAGGCTTTGGGGAGTCAATTACTTACTACAGTATTCCTAGCAACTGACCTGCTGATGTAGCCATTGTATTTGTATGGCCAGTCCAGTTGAATTTCTGGTCAATGATAATGCCCGGGATGTTAATAGTGAGGGATTCAGTGATGGTAATACCATTGAATTTTGTGGGGCAAAGGTTAGACTGTCTCTTAGTGAAGGTGGTTATAATCTGGCATTTGTGTGGCACAAATGTTACTTGCCACTTGTCAACCCAAGGCTGTCCAGATCTTGTTGCATTTGAACATGGACTACTTCACCATCTGAGGACTTGTGAATGATGCTGAACATTATGCAATCGTCGGCAAACATGCCAGTTCTAACCTTATGATGGAGCGATGGTCATTGAAGCAGCTGAAGATGGTTAGGCCTAGAACACTGACCTGAGGAACACCTGCAGAGATGTCCTGGAACTAAGATGACTGACCCCTAGAAACTACAGCCATCTTCCTATATGCTAGGTATGACTCCAACTGATGGAGAGTTTGCCCCAATTACCATTGATTCCAGTTTTGCTAAAGCTCCTTGATGCCTGACTGTGTCAAATGCAGCCTGATGTCAATGGCTGTCACTCTCACCCCACCTTTGGAATTCAGATCTTTTATCGATGTCTGGATCAAGAATGTAATGAGGTCACGAGCTGAGTGGCTCTGGCAGGTGCTGCTTGATAACATTGTTGATGACATCTTCCATCACTTTATTGATCAAGAGTAGAGATAATAGACCCTGTTGGATTTATCCTGCTGTTGTGTACAAGATATACATTGTTAATTTTCCACACTGTAGAGGGAGAGCCAGGGTACTAGATTGGCTTGGATCGGGGAGCGACAAATTCTAGAGCACAAGTCTTCAGTACTGTTGCCAGATTGTTTTCAGGGCCAATAGTCTTTGCAGTTGCCAGTGCCTCCAAACATTTGTTGATATCATGTGGAGTGAATTGTATTGACTGAAGACTGGCATCTTTGATGCTGGGAATTTCTGGAGGAGATTGAGATTGATCATCTACTAGGCACTTCTAGCTAAAGATTTCTGGCTATGGACACCATGGATTACTGGTCAGCAGTCAGCAATATGGCTGAAACTCTTTTCCAATCTTAATTCCTTTGGTCCATTTAAGGTAATGGTATGAGAAAAAATTCTGTTTATGTAGATAATAAAGATTGATGATTTCTTCAGAAGGACCAATGAATTAATAGCCAAATTTAATGACCTAGAATTATGGCACAACAAGCTTGCCCAGTTCTATTTTGGTAATAGATGCTATCTGTATAATCACAGGACTGTCATCCATAATGTAATGCTGAACACAAATAGGAAGATGTTCCACTTTATTCATATTCAGTTTGTCTTCTCTTGTCTAATATTTCATTACTTTTATGGGCCTGCAAAAACAAAAGAAGAGAATCAAAATGTATCCTTAATGTTGATTAGTCAGCAGTTTTGTACCTATTAGGTGCACTGTTCCTGAGACTAAATGGATGTATAGAGTCTTAGAAATTCACAGCATGGAAACAGACTCTGGTCCAACTCGTCGATGCTGACCAAATATCCCAAATCAATCTAGTCCCGTTTGCTAGCACTTGGCCCATATTTCTCTGAACTCTTCCTATTCGTATACCATGCAGATGTCTTTTAAATGTTGCTAATTGTACCAGCCTCCACCACTTCCTCTGGCACTCATTTCATACATGCACCAGCCTCTGCATGAAAATGTTGCCCCTTGGGTCCCTTTTAAATCTTACCCCTCTCACCCTAAACCTCTGCCCTCTAGTTATGAACTCCCCCACCTCAGGGAAAATACCTTGACTATTTATCCTATTCATGCCCTGCATGATTTTAAAACCTCTATGTCCATGACTGGATTTGACAACTGAAATATGAACAATATGATGATAGTGCATCTGGGCTCAGTGGAATTTCCTAGCTTCGTTGTCTGCTATTTCCTTGATGTTTTCATGTTCTTTAATGTGCTGGGTGGACACCTGATTAAACCAAAGGCATTTAGAATACAGTGTGGAAACAGGCCATTTGGCCCAACAAGTCCACGCCGACCAATCAAAGAGTAACCCACCCAGACCCATTCCCCTATCCTGTATTTACCCCTGACTAATGCACCTAACAATATGGGCAATTCAGCATGACCAATTCACCTTAACTGCACATCTTTGGACTGTGGGAGGAAACCAGAGCACCTAGAGGAAGCCCACACAGACAGTTGCCTGAGGCGGGAATCGAACCCGGGTAAACCCATTTGTTTGCCTCTGGTTATTCTTTGCCGTTTACTGTTATGAGCCTTTGTGACCTGCAAGCAGATAGGTAATCTTGAGATTTTGCATTTTGCAATGTAGCACATTGATGTGGTTATTTATCCCCCAATTATTTTGTCCAATGGAAATTAAAAGTGCATGATCCAGCTATGAGGGTCTGAGGACCCTATAAGATGTCTTTGATTCTGATAGTTATAAATCACTTATTGAATTTAATCCTTATGCAATATGGCATGATGTAAATAAGGTTAGACGAGTGTGCTTCCAAGACTAGTGTGTAATAACTTCAATTTTGATTCATAGCTATTGGCATCATTACTGGGGAACATGAGAGTTATATCCATTATGATACTCTTGAGCTGAAGTGTAGTAAGACAGTTTTAAACTAAATAGTGGGAGGAAGGAATTGTGTGAGAGGAAGTGTGATAAATCAAAGGGAAATAATGAGGTAATAGAGCAGGGTGGTGTTTTTGGTAATGATAACTGGATTGTGACAGGAAGGGACTAAATGAGCAAACTTAAGACTGCATCAGCACACAAAACGAGAGAAACAGGGCTATTATGGTACAGTGGTAATTTCTCTACCTCTGGACCTGGAGATCTCGGTTCAAATCCACCTGCTCTAGAGATGTGTTATAACATGGCTTTTGTGACACAGGAATAGTATCCCTATCAACCCTCTGGGCAAGACAGTATGTCATAACAAGTCTGAACAGGTTGATTAAAAGTATTCACAAACATAACAATGCAACAGGGTTTTTGTGATGCAGTTGCTCAAGAGGTATCATTATTTATCTGAGCAGATTAATAAAACAAACTCTAAGATCAGCGATTGAAGGTGTGTAACAATGACAGAATTAATGGCTCTAAATGAGTGCATATAGCATTTGCATGAAAATAGATGAATTGTTTGCATGGATAGAATCATAGAATCCATACAGTGTGGAAACAGGCCAATCGGCCCAACAAGTCCACACCAACCCTCTGAATAGTAACCCAACCAGACCCATTCCCCTACCCTATTTTTATCCCTGACTAATCACCTAACCTATACATCCCTGAACACTGTGACCAATTTAGCACAGCCAATTCATCTAATCTGCACATCTTTGGATTGTGGGAGGAAACCGAAGCACCCAGAGGAAACCCATGCAGACACACACACACATAGTCCCAAGGCTGGAATCAAACCCGGGTCTCTGGTGCTGAGAGGCAGCAGTGCTAACCAATGAGCCACCGTGCTGCCCAGTAAAATCCAGTTATCCCTAAATGAACACAGTTTTGTTGTAATGAATAATTAACCAAGGTTCACACTATTACAGTGATATGATTGCCAAGCCAAATTCATTGCTTTCTCTATTTTTGCTATCTTTTTTAGAGGAGGAGAGCATCATGAACAAAAATTTCGAGTTTTATGTTTAGCAGCATACATAAATTGCTCATCACAAATTGCTGCTAGTTCTATACAACAATAGGCTACTGATAACCTCCATTGCCAATACTGCAAAGTCCAGTCTTATACATATATAAATTGTTCTAGGGTTTAATGCAAGATTGTCAGTTAATGCAAGACTGTACCTTTCCTTGCCTCCCATTTTAACATTTTTCAACATTTTTCTACTTGCCATAATTTTCCTCGTTATTAACTAAGTTTTGCTCCCGATACATGTTTTAAACCTTTTCTGTTTCATTATAATTTTTATTTCATTTCAAAGAATAGCTTTGGAACATATATCTTTTCTCTTTAATGGACTATTCCCATCTGAATTGTCTCTTCCCTGAATTCCCTCCATTTCTGTTTTATTCTGTAGTGCAAGATTCTTTCTTAAATCACTCAAATCAGATTTTCCGAATTAACATTCTTAGCTTTGATTAGATGTTCTCCATAATTACTTTAAATGATGTCGCAGTCAATGTTAGGTCAGTGATGATCTACTGAATTTAACCCATTTACCTCACTTTATTTCCCAGAGTGAGGTCCAAATTGGTTTCTTTCCTTATTGGACTGAAAACATATTAATCAATAAAACATTATCCTGGTACCCTTGCAAACATTACTTCCTGCCATATGTACAAATAATTCAGATTCTTATATTATTTTTATCAGACAGAATTTGACATCAAGCAAGCAAACTGTGATTGAATATAGAATAAAGAATATAAATAGGTATAACATGACAGCCATTACAGAGATGGCCAAGGCTGGGACATGAACATTGAAAGTGTTTCAAACAGAAGCTCGGAAAATTTGGAGGGGTAGCTTTTACTTCAGGATAACATCAGTGCGCTAGTGAGAAATGACCTTAGCTCAAAAGAGAAAACTTTAGAATCATTTTGGATGCAGATAAGAAATAGGAAAGGTGAGAAGTCATTTGTAGAGGTAACTTGTGGAAGTAGTTACACTGGAAGACAGAATATAACAAAATGAATAAATTGGGTAAGGAATGACTTTAACCTACATATAAATTGAATGAAACTGATTGATAAAGCTATCCTGGTAAATGAGTTCACAGAGTGTATTTTAGACAATTTATAAGGGTAGTATGTTCTATTGCCAACCCACAAGCAGACTAATCCAGACCTTGATATCAGCAATGTGTTTTTTATCAATAAATTCATGGTGAAGAGTCTATGTTAAAATAATCATAGCATAGTCAAATTTCATATTTAGTTTGAAGAAAAGTATGGGTGTGAGACCAGTATTTCAAGCCTGAATAAGGCTATTACAAGAATATGAAGACAAAACTAGCTTAAGATAGTTGAAAACTAGTTCAAAAGAGCTGGAAGCAAGTTTAAAATGTAGGAGTGTAGATATACAGTAGCACTGTTTTGAGGAGATACTTAATTCTAAGCAAAAATTTAGCCCAGTGAGAAAGAAAAATTCTTTGAAAACAATATACCATTTGTAACTAACTGAAAGTTAAAAGTAGCATCAAATTCAAAGAAACACTGTTCAAATTTGTGAAGATTCATATTATATCAGAAGGTGGGTCAGATTTGAAAGACCTGCAAAGAATGACTAAAACATAATCAAGCATGTGAGAGAAAGCTTTCTAGTAATAGATAAACAGATGTTAAGAGTTTATATAAATATTTTAAGGAGGAAAAGAGTAATTAAAGCTAACACTGGTCCTCAAGAGAGTGGATCTGAGGACTTGATAATGAAGAACAAGATGGTGGTGTTGAACAGCTATTTTGTCTCTTGTCAGCACTATAGAAGACTTGCGAAAACTTTGCAAAGATACTTGAAAATCAGGAACTGAACAGAAGGGAAGAATTTAAATTAATAGCCATCAGCAGAAAAGGTGCTTGGAAAGCTGTTGGAACAAAAGGAGACAAATCCTTAGGACACGATTGCCTCTTATATGGCCTTGTGAGAAGAAATCATGTTTACTTAATTCATTAGAGTTCTTTCAGGAATTAACAAACAAAATGGATAAAGAGGAGCCTATATAAGTAAGCAAAAGGCATTTGAGAAGGTACTTTATCAAAGGTTATGACAGAAGATAAGAGTATTGTATTTAGTGGATAAGGGTTTTGTTAGTAATCAGGAAACAGAGTAGAGACAAATGAGTTATTTTCAGATTGGAAAGCTGTAGCTAGTGGAGTACCAAGAAATCAGTGTTTGCAGCGTCAGCTTTTAAAATCCATGACATTACTTCAGTAAGGGATCTGAATGTGTGGTAGTTACGTTTGTCAAAGACATCAAATTAAGTTGTCAAAAGGAGGTAGAGCATTTGCAAAGGAATATGGGTAGTTTAGGTAAGTGGACAAAATATTAACAGATGAATAAAAGTGTGGCAGAATGTAAATTTGTTCATTTTAACAGGAAAGATAGAAAAGCAGTGCTTTACTACTTAAATGAAGAGAGATTACAGAACTCAATGGTATCAAGGGTTTTGGGTATCCTAAGACATAAATCACAAAAAGCTGGTATGCAGGTACAGTAAATGATTAGGAAAGCAAATGGAATGTTTGTGCCTAATGGAAGTAGAATGGAATAAAGTTGAACAGGTGGGCCTATACCGAATGGAGTTTAAAAGAATGACAGACGATCTTATTGAAGCTTTTAAGATCTTAAGCTGCATACTGGGAGGATACTTTCTCATGTGCGGGAGATTAGAATAATGGGACATAGTTGAAGAGTAAGAGATCTAAATTTAACAGAAGTTGTCTTCTGTTAGAGGATCATTAGTATTTGCAATTCTCTTTGTAAGAAAGTAGCAGAGGCATTGAATTTATTCAGGGCAGAGTTGAATAAATTTTCAATTGACAAGTGAGTTAAAATTTACAAGAGCAGACAGGAAAGTATAATTGAGACCAGATCACCCATGATTGTGTTGAATGGTGGAGTAGATACAAAACTGCAAATGACTTACTCTTGCTCCTAATCCCTTTATTTTTATATGCCTTTGCTTCATAGCTTTTCAGGATATGTGTGGCTTCTGGCAAAATTGCATGATACAAAGATTTTATTAATGGTAAGTCAGGTGCTTTAGAGGTTGCATGGATATATTTGAGGAAAGTGCATGGCATTCCAAACTTTAAGTTTGGAATTGAATTGATTTCATTTGGTCAGCCATAGTATTATTTGCTTTTCTCCAAGAGAATTAGAGTCATAGCGTCACAGAGATGTACAGCACGGAAATAGACTCTTTGGTCCAATTCATCCATGCCAATCAGATTTCCCAACCCATCTAGCCCCACCGCCAGCACCTGGCCCATATCTCTCCAAACCCTTCCTATTCTTATACCCATCCAAATGCCTTTTAAATGTTGCAATTTTACCAGCCTCCACCACTTCCTCTGGTAGCCCATTCCATCCCCGCACCACTCTGTGTGGGAAAAGGTGCCCTGTAGGTCTCTTATATCTTTCCCCTCTCACCCTAAACCTATGCCCTCTAATCCTGGACTCCCCCACCCCAGGGAGTCTATTTACCTTATCCATTCCCCTCATGATTTTATAAACCTCTATAAGGTCCCCCCCCTCAGCCTCCAATGCTTCAGGGAAAACATCCCCAGCCTATTTAACCTCTCCCTATAGCTCAAATCGTCCAATCCTGGCAACATCTTTGTAAAATGTTTTCTGAACCCATTCAAGTTTCACAGCATCCTTCAAATAGAAAGGAAACCAGAACTGCACGCAATACTCCAAAAGTGGCCTAACCAATGTCTTGTATAGCTGCAACATGACCTCCCAACTCCAGTAGTCAATACTCTGATCAATAAAGGAAAGCATGCCAAACGCCTCCTTCACTATCCTATCTACCTGCGACTCTACTATCAAAGAGCCATGAACCTGCACTCCAAGTCTCTTTGTTCAGCAACACCCCCTCGGACCTTACCATTAAATGTATATGTCCTGCTAAGATTTGCTTTCCCAAAATGCAGTACCTTGCATTTATCTAAATTAAACTCCATCTGCCACTCCTCAGCCCATTGGCCCATCTGATCAAGAACCAGCTCTAATCTGAGGTAGAGTTGAAAAGTGTGGTGCTGGAAAAGCGCAGCAGGCCAGGCAGCATCCGAGGAGCAGGAGAATCGACGTTTCGGGCATAAGGCCTTCTTCAGGAATGAGGCTGGTGTGCCAAGCGGGCTGCGATAAAAGGTAGGGTAGGGGAATTTGGGGGACGGGTGCTGGGAATACGATAGGTGGAAAGAGGTGAGGGTGAGGGTGATAGGCTGGAGAGGGGGTGGGGGCGGAGAGGTTGAGAAGAAGATTGCAGGTCAAGA
>NC_057744.1:23271256-23286440 GCF_004010195.1 Chiloscyllium plagiosum
TGGAGGTTCAGGCGAATTTCTGACTGATATGGAAGGATCCCTTGGGGCCTTGGAGGGAAGTGGGGGGGGGGAGGTGTGGGCGCAAGTTTTGCATTTCTTGCAGTTGCAGGGGAAGGTGCCGGGAGTGCAGGTTGGGTTGGTAGGGGGTGTGGATCTGACGAGGGAGTCGCGGAGGGAGTTGTCTTTCCGGAACGCTGATAGGGGAGGGGAGGGAAATATATCCTTGGTGGTGGGGTCTGTTTGGAGGTGGCAGAAATGAGGAAGGATGATATGATGTATCCGGAGGTTGGTGGGGTGGAAGGTGAGAATCAGTGGGATTCTGTACTGGTGGCGATTGGCGGTGTGGGAAGTGGAGGAGATGCGGTGGAGAGCATCGTCGACCACGTCGGAGGGGAAACTGCGGTCTTTGAAGAAGGAGGCCATTTGGGCTGTTCGGTATTGGAATTGGTCCTTCCGGGAGCAGATGCAGCGGAGGCGAAGGAATTGGGAATATAGAATGGCGTTTTTACAGGGGGCAGGGTGGGGGGAGGTGTAATCTAGGTAGCTCTGGGAGTCGGTCGGTTTGTAGTAAATGTCTGTGTTGAGTCAGTCGCCCGAGATAGAAATGGAGAGGTCTAGGAAGGGGAGGGAGGAGTCTGAGATGGGCCAGGTAAATTTGAGGTCGGGGTGGAAGGTGTTAGTAAAGTGGATGAACTGTTCAACCTCCTCGTGGGAGCACGGAGGTAGCGCCAATACAATCATCGATGTAGCGGAGGAAAAGGTGGGGTATGGTGCCAGTGTAGCTGCAGAAGATGGACTGTTCCACATATCCGACGAAGAGGCAGGCATGCGGGTGCCCATGGCTACTCCTTTCGTTTGGAGGAAGTGGGAGGATTGGAAGGAGAAGTTGTTAAGAGTGAGGACCAGTTCAGTCAATTGCAGGAGGGTGTCACTGGAAGGGTACTGGTTGGGTTGGCGGGAGAGAAAGAAGCGGAGGGCTTGGAGGCCTTGGTGATGATGGATGGAAGTGTGTAAGGACTGGAAGACCATCGTGATGATAAGGCGTTGGGGGCTGGGGAAGCGAAAATCATGGAGAAGGTGGAGGGCGTGAGTGGTGTCCTGAACGTAGGTGGGGAGTTCTTGGACTAAGGGGGACAGGACAGTGTCGAGGTATGCAGAGATGAGTTCAGTGGGGCAGGAGCAGGCTGAGACAATGGGTCGGCCGGGGCAGTCAGGTTCCGCCACCTCCAAACAGACCCCACCACCAGGGATATATTTCCCTCCCCACTCCTATCAGCGTTCCGGAGAGACCACTCCTTCCGCGACTCCCTCGTCAGGTCCACACCCCCCACCAACCCTACCTCCACTCCCGGCACCTTCCCCTGCAATCGCAAGAAGTGCAAAACTTGTGCCCACACGTCCCCCCTCACCTCCCTCCAAGGCCCCAATGGATCCTTCCATATCCGTCACAAATTCAACTGCACCTCCACACACATCATTTACTGTATCCACTGCACCCGATGTGGTCTCCACTACACTGGGGAGACAGGCCGCCTACTTGTGGAACGTTTCAGGGAACACCTCTGGGACACCCGCACCAACCAACCCAACCGCCTCGTGGCTGAACACTTTAACTCCCCCTCCCACTCGGCCAAGGACATGCAGGTCCTTGGCCTCCTCCATCGACCAGGTCCTGGAGATTCATCCACCTTTGCATTCTCTAAGACCTCGCCCTCACCTCCTTCCACCTATCGTATTCCCAGCGCCCCACCCCCCCCCAACCTTTTACATCTGCCCGCTTGGCACACCAGCCTCATTCCTGAAGAAGGCCTTATGCCCGAAACGGCGATTCTCCTGCTCCTCGGATGCTGCCTGGCCTGCTGCGCTTTTCCAGCACCACACTTTTCAACTCTGGTCTCCAGCATCTGCAGTCCTCACTTTCTCCTAGTCTAATCTGAGGTAACCTTCTTCGCTGTCCTCTACACCTCCAACTTTAGTGTCATCTGCAAACTTACATCCAAATCATTTATATAAATGATGAAAAGTAGTGGATCCAGCACCATTACTATGATAATGCTTCCCACAGCTCATCATTAAAATATTTATTCTGAGCCTTAGAACTCTGTATTGTAATCAATGTAATCAATGTAGTCATTGTAACAAATTACTGGCTAGGCTTACCTTTTCTTGTGCCACTCCTTTAACCAGGCTATCATTTGGGTTTTGCTCATATAACAGAACCAAGCAAAATTGTGATTATACAGTATTCGCTATTAAATTTTCTGTACAAAATTTTAATTATTACCAGGTGATCGTTAATTAGAACCAGCAGATGTTTCTGTGTATCAAGGTATGTTCAACTTAGTCTGTATTACAGAAGACATAATATAAGAAGGTATTACTGCTAAACTCTCTGAAAATAAAGCAGCAAAATATAGGATCAATTAATCAACATTTGGAAGAGAAAGATTGTTAATGTTTTTAAACAAAAGTTTAATTAAGATTTCTGAAGTAATATTTGTAATTTGCAATTTATGGGTTGAAATCCTTTTCATAACCTCAGCTCCGTATAAGATTGGATTATTTCAAATGATTCTAATCATTTAGCTGTCTGAATATGAATCTCAAGAGGTCTATTGTGGTGCACCATGCCCAAATAGAGCACATTGTTCACTGTGACCCAAGTCTCCGTGTGGAAACACAACAAGTATGAAGTGCTCCTTCATAGCCTATCATGAAATAAATGTGAATCGTTTTGTTCTCAGTCGAGTAAAAGGTTATGCAGACAGTTGATGCGCAACACTTTATAGATATGCAGCAGATGTGACAAGTGCTTCAAATTCCTGAGTGTCTAATGGGGTTCAAATCCATACACAATAATATTTTTGTAGGTCAATGGACTATATTAATGGTGTTCATTATGATCGCATCAAATAAAAAAAATCTATCTAATAGATAACAGCTTCACAAACACTGCATTATTCAGTCTTAGGAGCTGAATTGGAAAGTTTTCCGATGATTATAGCTCATGGATATAGTTAACATTTTCAATAATTGTGACTCATTGTTCTTTAATATGCAAATGAAACATGTTGTTCACAATTACCATTTGTGTATTTTAAATTATTGGTTTGCTTGCAGCTGCATTTTTTATTGTGATTTACATTCTTTTTATCTTACTTAGCCAAAAATGCCTAGTTTTTAATTCAACTTATCAATCCACAAATGAATTAGAAGTCAAATGCTTTAGAATTTAGCATATTGTTTTTAATAGTAAATACTTGTTAACCTTTTAATAAGTTCGCTGTTTTTATCATATTAATTAACAATATATATTTGAGAAAAGCCATTACAGGCCTTGAGATTATTGAGAATGTTAACATTTAAACATTTAGAAAATTTATGTGAGATGTCTTTGCTCTTTTAAAAAATCTCCATCCATTTTCTTCAAAAAGTTTAAGGTCTCTAAAACTAGGAGCCACCTGAACTTAATTTTGAATTCTTTAAGTATTTTTCCCTTGATTGATCACTTTATTTATAGTTGTGATTTTCACAACAGTAATTTCAGAATTTCTACAGTTATGTCATACAGATAAATCCAAAGTGTACACTTGAATGATAAAGACATTCCAAATTTGGAAAATATTATAACCACTAAGCTTTGTGTGCCTGATACTGATAAGTATTTCTATCTGCCTGGAGTATAGTTATTGAGATTGGTTAATTACTGGCACAGATTGCTTTGTAGGATTATGATGTGTGGCAGTAATGGAGACCTGTCTTAATGAAGGACAAATCTGGTTGTTAAATATTCCTGGTTACAAAGTGTTCAGAAAAAAAAGGAAAGGGAAAAATGCAGGAAGGGTGAGGAAGTATTACAGAACTGCAGAAAAAGGATGTTTCAGTGTTCAAGGGCAGAATCTATTTAGCTAGAGCTAAGGAATAAGAAAGGTGCAAGCAATAGGAAGCATTCCTCGATTTTGTTCAGGATAATTTCCCACAGCAGTATGTATCCAGTTCAACAGAAAAGGTGTTATTTCTACCTGGTTAATGGAAAGATGTGGGCCAAATATGTCAAGTGATCACTAAATTTTGGGATGACAGTAAAAATGACATTGGTCAATCTAGATTAAGAATAATCAAATGGCAGAGAAGTGACTTCAGTTAGGCAAGAAAAGAACTGTGCCAGATAGACTGGAACCAAAGGTTAGCAAGAATAACAGTAACTGAATATTGGGCTACCTTCAAAGAGGAGATGGTTTGGGAACTTTATGCTATATTCCCTCAAAAGGGAAAGGTAGGACAAACAAATCCATAGCTTTCTGGATGAAAAGGAGACAGAAATTCAGTTAAAGAAGAAAAGTATGTTTATGACGGGTGTCATAGTGAATATAATTGAGAACCACGCAGAGAAGCTTCAAAACCAAAATGAAAGGCTAACATCTAATATTAAGGAAAATCCCAAAGTTTTCAACAAACATATCAATCGTAAAAGAGCGGCCAAAGTAGAAACAAAGTCAGTTAAGGTCAAAGATTGAATTTACACATAGAGGCAAAAGGCATGGCTGAGGTGGTGGTGAAAGAAGGGGAAACTCCGTCATGGTAAAAGTTAGAAATGGATAAACAGGAGGCATTGGATTAGCTGACAGCCCTTAAAATTGAGGGACTGGAACTGGATGAGATACATCCAAGTATATTGAAGGAAGTGAGAGTGGAAATTGCAGAGGCAATAGCAAACTTCTTCAAACTCAGGACTAGTACCAGAGGATTGGAGAATTGCAAACATCACTCCCTTGTTCAAAAAAGCTGTTACAGATCAGCCAGTTTAACCTCGGCCATGGGGAAACTTACAGAAATAATTATTTCAGATCAAGTTAATAGTCACGTGGGAAAGATTGCTTTGAAAGAGTCAACATTGACTTGTTAAAGGTTGATTGTGCCCAACTAACTTGCTGGTCTTTTTTGAGCTGATGAGGGCAAGGCTGTTCACGTCATATATATGGACTTCCGAAAGGTATTTGACAATTCAACACAACAGGCTTGCGCTGAAAGGAACCATAACAACATGGATACAAATAGGCTGGGGCATAGGAAACAGTCAGTCATGGTTAATTGGTATTTTTCGGACTGGAAGAAAGTTTATTATGGAGTTCTCCTGGTGTTGAAATTGGGACTGTAGCTTTTCCTTATAATATATAATGGGTCCACATCTTGGTGTGCAGAGGGAACAAATTGTAAAGTGTGGGAGAATAGTGTGCAACTTCAAATGGACATTGGTATATTAGTGCAATGGGCAGTTAGGTGACAGATGAAGTTCTTCAGCTTCAACTGAGCAGAGAGAGAGGGAGTCAGCAACAAGACAAATTGAGGCCCAAGATTGGGAGCCAAGGTGGTGAAGTGGAGTTCAAGTTCAACAGTTGCAGCTTTTTTTTGGAAGCAGGGTTTAACTGAGGAAAAAAACAGGAACAAGTGAAAATCAGGATCAGTATAGTAAAGTTAGATAATTGTGTGAATTTCCATAAATGACGTTAGTTCATAGTATTCTTATGGAAGCATCTTTTTAAGAAGTATGTAACTAATGGGCTTAATGGAAGTCATGGCAACAGAGCTTGCACCTGTAATATCCTCCTCCTGTGAGATGTGACAAATCATGGAAGCTTCAGTTGTCCCTGGTAGTCACATGTGCAGGAAATATGTCCAAGCTTCAGGTAGTAGCTAATCGCATTTCAGAGATGGAGCAGCAGGTGAATTCACTCTAGAGCTTCCACATTACCGAGCATGAGTGGATCACGTTCAGTGAGATGGTTGTACTTCAGGTGAAGATGTAACAAGCAGGAAGGGCTTGGTTGACTATAGACAGAGTAGAGGAAGACTGGTAGTATTGGAGTCCCCAGTGACCATCCCCCTTTCTAACAGATATGTGTTTTGGATAATGTTGTGGGAGATAACAATGCAGGAGAAAACAGTGGAAGTCAATGTCATGGCACCATGGATAGGCCTGCTGCACAAAAGAGGAGGTAAAAGAATGGGAGGGATATAGTGGTAAGGGGAACAGATGGACATTTCTGTGGGCTGCAAAAGAGATTGCAGGATAGTTTGTTGCCTTCTTGGTGCCAAGGTCAGGGATGTCACTGGAAGGCTACAGGACATTGTGAACATGGAGAGCAAACAGACAGAGGTCAATGAGATGGGGTCCTGGAAGCAGAATTTATGAAGCTAAGAAGTAGATTAAAAAGCTTAGAGTCGTAGAGATGCACAGCATCCATGCCAACCAGATATCCTAAATAAATCTAGTCCTATTTGCCAACACCTGACCATTATCCCTCTAAACCCTTCCTATTCATATACCCATCCAGACGTCTTGTAAATGCTGCAATTGTAACAACCTCCACCATTTCTTCTGGCAGCTCATTGCACACATGCACCACCCTTTGCGTTAAAACATTGCCCCTTAGGTCCCTTTTAAATCTTTCCCCTCTCATCTTAAACCTATGCTGTCTGGTTTTGGATTCCCCACTCCAGGGAATAGACCTTGTACCTTTACCCTAGCCATGTCCCTCATGATTTTATAAGTCTCTATAAGGTCACGCCTCAACCTCTGACCCTCCAGGGAAAATAGCACCAGCCTATTCAGCCTCTCCCTTTAGCAAAAATCCTCCTGCCCTGGTAACATACCTGTAAATCTTTTTTGAACCCTTTCAAATTTCACGACGTCCTTCCTGTAGTGGGGAGACCAAAATTGCATGCAGTATTCCAAAAGTGGCCTGACCAATGCCCTGTACAATTGCAACATGACTTCCCAACTCCCAAAACAGGACTCTAAAGGTAGTAATCTCTGAATTGTGGTGCCATGTGCAAGTGAGTAGTGGTGGTTCCAGAAAAATGACTCAACTGAAGGAGATGAATGGCCAAAATTAGAAAAAACAGAAAAGGGAGTCAAGAGATATAGAAATTATAGGCTATTTAAGGCACAACGAAGGTGAGAAAGGTCAGATAACACTTATTTTAATACAAGGAGTCTCATGAACATGGCAGAAGAGATGAGCACACTAATTAAAACATGGACATAACATGTCATTGCTGCTACTGAAATATGATTGAGAGAAGGGCAAGATTGGTGGCTCAGTATTTCAGAATATAGGATCTGTTGGTGAGACAACAAAAGAGGTCAGAGAGGATGGGATGTTACAGTATTGATCAGGGAATCACTTATAGCAGTAATAAATAATGACATCTAATGGCTCTTCAAAGGAAGCCAGATGGGTAAATGTTTATGAGAATGGTTCGGGGATGGGGCACTTCAGTTATGAGGAAAGGTTGTAGAAAGTTTTCAATATCATCAGAGGTCTGGTCAGAGTAACTGGGAAAAAGTGGTTCCAGTTCGTAAACAGATAGAGAACTGAAGGATGCAGTGCCTGGAAATGTGATGGAGACTAAGGTGTTCCAGAAGTCATTGGATGAAAATGTGAACAGAAGCAATGTACAGGGTTATAGGAAAAAGGCAGGAGATTGACACTAAGCTAAATTGCTCAATGGTCCAAATGGCCTCTATCTGCACTGTAAAATTTCTGCAATTCTGTAATTCAGTGCTTATCTCTCACCATCTTAAAACAGCACCATTGGCATTGTGTTGCACTGAAATATGATGCAGAATTGGTGGCCATTATCAATGCAATTTGAGCACTGAAAACAGTTCATGGATCAGTTTGATTTTGCAAAGCAGCATGTGCCTTATCCATCCTGCCACTGAAATGCTCATTGATGCCTTAACATTATTAAGGATCAAAAGTCCATCTAACCTACATCCCTGCAGAAAGTTGTTGATTCAGAAATCTATAGTATGATTCCTCTCCATCCCAAAGTTCCATATTGCCATCCTCCTCACTTCTAGTGCCAATGTCATATTGCTCTGAATTGCCATTAAACGGCTCATCAAAGTACAGCATATGGCATGCTAGGATTTAATTTTGTAAAAGTATTTTTCCCCAGTCTTCTTGAATGCTAAAATAAAATTTGATCATATCGGCCTGATCACAATCGATTTCTTATGTTCTCGTCTGAACATTTCAATCCTCTGAATTCTGTAGTCCATTCCAGAAGCTGATTCAGTTGCATCATAGCTGACTTCTATTGTGACTCCATCTATCCTTCTTGGTTTACTAATTTTAATACCCGTCCCTAACAAACATATCAATCTATAATGAAATGTTTTTGCTATTGTCAGAATTTCAAAAAGTTTTCAAAGACAGTTCCAAATTTCCTCAAACTTTTGTGTAAAGAACTGATTTTTTTTGCCATCACCCTTGAAAGAAATAACTATAATTTTAAGGTTATGTTCTCTTCTCTGTTTTCCTACCAAAGAAAATAGTTTTCTTTTTATTTACCTTATTAAATCTCTAAACCTCTTAAACGCTTCACCCAGATCATTCCCTAATGTTGTAAATTCAAAGGAATATGTAACCCTGAAATCATTCTGCTAAATCTGCACTACACATATACCATGATTAACAGATTACAAACAGTTGAATGCAGAACTTTCGACAGGATTGAATCAAAGCTCTTCATAGCTACAACATATCTTCCATCCCTTTACATTGCTAAATTCCTAATTTAAAGTTGACATTTCATTAGCCTTTCTAATTATTAGCTACACATGTTTATTAACTTATGGTAATTTATATGGTTAAACCCTAAATGTCATTGCTTGTCCCCAGTTTCTTTTTCATTTTTAAAAATACCCTGATCTTATTAGAAGGTGGATCAATTCACTTTCCCACATTGAATCCCATTTACCACAATTTTGCTGATAGGCTTAATCTCACAGTGTCTTATTGTAACTTTCTTTTCTTAGTTCCAGTAGTTATGGCGCTACTTAACATGGTGTCATCAACACATTTACAGAAATAGCTCTCTATCCCTTCATCCAAGTTATTTCTAAATATAGTGAAAAGATGTGGCCCCAGTACAGACCCTGGGCGGATACCACTCATCACTTGCTGCCAGTTTGAAGATATGCCTGTAATTCTCACTGTCTATATTTTTCCATGTGAGCCATTTCCCTATCTAAGCCAAATAAATTACCTCTAATTCTAAGTCCTGATCTTAGCCCTACAGTCCAGCATTAAATACAGATTTTTCCACCTCAGTTCTCTGGATTTATTTTGTTTATTATTCTTTTGTTACCATTCTCCCTTTGTTCAAAAGATTATTATTTTAAAAATTATTGTAGATTTGGGTTGCACTTTTTCACAAAATTCCACACTTTGTGGCCAGTGTGGAATTTTCTTTTTTGAGAAATAATATCTTATAGCATTTCACATGACAGGAGTTTCCAAGTGTGAGTGCATTGTTGTATAAATGCTTCCAATGCAAAATTTCTCTTTTCTAACAACATTTCAAATTGAAAGTAAGGTGTTCTCATGTGCCTTCATTCAATTATACAATTTAAGATAGCTTACTGCTTTATTCTGTGCATGAACATACAAATATATGAAAGTCCTAACGTGCAGTCAAACAGTGGAACAGTAGCTTTCCCATTTAATCCTTTGTTCCACATTTGATACTATATGACCCTTGCATTAAATACCTAATCTTACATTCGTTTTAATCTGAGATAGACAAACTCGTAAGATACCTTTAAAATATAATTTTGATCAACAATTTTTTATGCTACAATTGAACTTTTTAAAAAATTCTTTCAGCCTTCAAACTACTGACAGATACGCCAACCTGCGATATAATCCTAATTGGAGAAATACCAGAGCAGGAGCAAAGATTTTTAAGTCCAAACAAAACTATGAATCACTTCATGATTCACTGGAGAATTTGCTTCAAGAGTCAAATGAGCTATTGGAGAAAACTGAAGGAAGATACAATGAACACCAAGATAAAGTGGAACAAAAAAGGCAAACAAATAAAGCTCGTGCAGTTGGATTTAGTTTGAGAGATGATGATAACGTAGAGAAACAACTTAAAAGGAAAAGACCGTCTTCACCTTACATTAAATGTGAAGCTAGCATGCAAGAAGAACATGAATCACTTGGTTCTTCTGGATTTTGTGATTTGCAAAATGACAGGAAAATCCAATCAAACACAATTGTAGCAGAAGTATCCCAGGAAAACCATGAGGAACATCAGTCTCATGATGAAGATAATTGTGAAATGTTTAGTGATTCTGAATGCGAATACCTGGATTCACTGGAACAGAAAAGACAAACAGATAAATCTCAAGGAGTTAAATTTACGTTGAGAGAAAGTAATAATGTGCAAAAGCAATCTGAAAGGAAACATTTGCCTTCTTATTATAAAAATGAACAAAGTGCCCAAGATTGTGAATCACTTGATTCTCCTAGATTTTATATTGATACAATTAAGAGTGATTTGGAAAACAATAAGAAAATTGGAACAAGAAAATTCTTAATTAAAGAACCTAAGGATAAACATGAGAAAGATGAAGATCACAATGAAGAAGATGACTATGAAAGTTTGAATGGCCACTATCAAAAAGAATACCAGCAATTCATGGAGCATGAGTCAACCTGTAGTGATATGAGCATAAAGAGTGTAAGACACTCCAAGAACCGTGTGATCTCTCATGACAGGAAATTGCAAACTAAAGTAAGAGTGCAGGATGATATTGTGGAACGGAATAAACAGACCCTGGGAAGACACAAAATAAACTCATATCAACTGTTGTACAGTGAAAAGAAAGAGGTTAAAGATACACAGCAGGTAGGTGTCACAGTAAAAAAATCTCTTTTCTTATATTGTCCTTCTGAATGAAGAAGAAATTATTTCATTCAATGAGTTCTAAAATGGTTTGGTAAATCCAATGCTTAATTTGCATAATCTGCTGTAGTTGGGGCTGATGACACTTGGAGAATTGAGTAGAGGAGTTGTTGAGATGCTTATGCACTCTCTCTGATGACTCAATTTGCTAACATTTTGGTCAGTTGGAAGCAAGAGACTCCCATGAGTCACTGGGGATGTTTGACCTCTCACCACAGATTCTGGTCTTTTTTCATTAAGTATAAGGAAGAAGCCATCATGTGTTTAAGTGATAAAATGTTTATCAGTGTGTGTGTATACTAGTTGCTATACTGGAGTTAAGATGACCAAACCACGAAGCCAGAGATTTAAACACTATTTCTTTTGTTAATATACTCTTGACAGGCAGTTAAGTTTGGTAAGAAATCTGTAATTTTTCCTTTATTTATATTTATGTTCTGATTTTTCAGTTACTAAACTAAATTTGCTCACATGTTCTGAATGTTATTTTCAAGTGACAGGACTAGTAGTAGCATCTGCTCAATAAATAGTTGTCTTTTAAATCCAAGTCCAAATGGGACTGAAACTATGGCTCCTAGTTTGCAAACTAGAACATTATTTTAATACTTTATTAATCTCGATCATATAGCAAAAGCACAGAAATAAATTGGAAACAGCATTTTGATCTGAAAACAGATTGTCATTGTCATTTATGAAATTTGTTAACAATGCACAGAAAAACCCAGGATTTTCAGTCCCAAATTACAACTGAAATCAGATGAGCAACTGCTTTATGGTGTTAAGAGGCAAAATACTGTAATTCTCAAGAATAAGCAGCGAATTGTATGCTTCCTTCTAATTGGTAGGTTAGTTCCTGTCTTTTTTTGAACAAAGCAAGAACTTTGTAGCAAAATATTTACATGTACATTCATTTTATCTTTCAAACCCGTGAATGATTATTCTCTCCAACTTTTGTTTCATTAAATGTTATCATCTGATTTCTATTTCAGGACTGATTTAAAGTTTTCTCAATTCCTTGATGTTAAACAAAGTCCTTTATAATATCTTTAGTTTCTTATGAAATAATTCCACAGATGCCAGTATCCCATCATGAGTTACCCTTTGTTTACACGTGGAAAGTCCTTGACATTGATCCAGCTCCTTCAGAGCAACAGGATATTTGACACTTATTTTTATCTGTCATCCAGGGCACCCTGCTTGGTTCAGAAAAACAGCATCAATAAAGGAACTCATATTCTATGAGGTCCATCTGGCTGACCTTGTTACAACCACTACATCTTCCACATGAAACTTTATTTTCCATGAAAAGGTGGGCAGGTAACCTCAAATTGGAAGGCAGTGTTGAAATAGGCTTTTGCAAGAATTTTCTGAAGGTACCTTTAATGGATTACCTTTCTTTCCCAAATATCACATTGATAAATGAATCCTTGACAATATGCCGATACTGAATTTAGAATAATCTATCCATACTGTGAAAAACACAGTTTTAGAAAATGAAATATCTAATGCTATACAACACATGAACACGAAGGGATTCTCCAAATATCAATGAATAATGTGCCATACTGATACTTGCAGATTATACATGAAGCCCATTTCAGAGGCATGCTAGATAAGTGAGATGTTATACCTGCCAGCATTCACTCGAATATCTGAAGGCTTCAAGATCAGTGGCCAGATTTGGAGACTAGTTCATGCATAGGAACAGCAGTAATTCTCTGAGTCTATGATAAACTTACAACTGTTTTTAACTTTTGAGTGGGAGACTCCCTACAATCAAGTATGGACATTATTTTTGCAGTTGTAGGCTGAAAATCAGGGAATGTATCAAGTAGGTATCATGACCAATAGATTCATCATATTTTCTCTGGAAGGCATCCAGTAAAAGAAAGTTCCCTTCACCTTCACAAGGTTTATTTTTTCCCTGGGGTGGGGGAGTCCAGAACTAAAGGGCATAGGTTTAAGGTGAAAGTGGAAAAATTTTAAAGGGTCCTAAGAGGCAGCTTTTTCACGCAGAGGGTTGTGCATGTATAGAATGAGCTGCCAGAGGAAATGGAGGATGGTATAATTGCAATATTTAAAGGCATCTCAATGGGTATATGAATAGGAAGGGTTTAGAGGGATACGGGCCAAGGGCTGGGAAATGACACTAAATTAGCTTGGGATATCTGGTCAGCATGGACAGGTTGCACTGAAGGGTCTGTTTCCGTGCTGTACATCTGTGACTCTGGCCATGGATGTTTCTGATCTCAATGTAATGCCTTTCATTAGATTGGAAGAACGACAATTTCCAGTCCCTCTGTTTCTTTGGCTTTACATTGGGTGCAAATGATTTACACCATCTACTTATCCGCTGTAATTCCTTAGGTGGAATTACAGTAAATTTAACATATTACTGATTACATTGGGAATACTGTAAGTTGTCATTTGTTGCTGCAGGGCCAACATGTTCAGGTTTCTTCATATAAGGATGCTTTTTTGCAGCAGTCTAGAAGTATAATTCTTACATTTCAGAAGGCTTTGGCACCAGTTGCTTTGGTCATGTGCGAACGGTTCCCAGTTGTTAAAGTAAGGCATGAAGTTATGTCTTGTTTCTGTTATGGATTTAGCTGTCGAATACATCCACTGGCATCATTAAATTCTGCATAGAGTACATTTTCTGAAAGACAACCACCATCATGGCCTAGCCATCTTGTTGAGATAATTAGCATTGCCATGATTCTTTTGGAGTTAGAAAGTTCCAGTACTTTTCTGCTCGGACTTAGTGTTGCCAAATAGATCTCAAGTAGTGTATATGAAATTAGTTTGATCTTGTTTCCTGCTTTAGATGCGTAGTCCCAAGTTTCTGTGTCAGTCAAATAAATATCAGTAAGTTATTCCATCAATACAATTCAGTTTGCTTGTACTAGCTGCCCGAGAGCCTGACCATTGAAATGTCTGTTCTCAGTCATTGGTTCTGATTAATTTTAAGGTGTAATATTAAAATTAGTCATGACTGAACTCTTTGCAGTGCCAAGATGTTATGACATAGTCTTTAAAGTGATGCTGAAGTATAATAATGATCGAATGATTTTAATCATTGGATGATATCAGCTCAGGGGCATAAATACATAGACCACCTTGGAACTGGGGAGCAGCACGCTGCAGATTACATTATTGGCCCATTTGCTACTTAATTTATTACTTATACATACATTTTCTAAAAAAATGCCTGAGGAATTGTAAAATTAAGTGGGCTTTAGCACTAAATACCTGAGGAAATTTGTTCCAAAGAAGTTAAATCTAGCATGTGTATGTGTGTATGTATACACACTAGGACTTCCCAAATTGGTTACAACCTCAAGGGGGAGTCATAACAATTTTCCAGTCTTGAAATGGCGAGTGGGAAAGAAAAATGGGAAAATGTTTGGGAACTCTGTGTTATATTGTATGTAGGTATACATATTTATTTGTAGAAGTGAAGTTTTAGTGTACATTGACACCTTCAGTCCCTAGAGAGTACTGTGTTA
The DNA here is from genome assembly GCF_004010195.1 of Chiloscyllium plagiosum. Taxonomy (NCBI): domain Eukaryota; kingdom Metazoa; phylum Chordata; class Chondrichthyes; order Orectolobiformes; family Hemiscylliidae; genus Chiloscyllium; species Chiloscyllium plagiosum. The sequence continues at coordinate 23,285,533 of NC_057744.1, forward strand.
CATGAAGTATTGCAAAAAATGTATCAAATGGAGGGAAATCGTTTTTTATTCTGAGTACGAAAATAACATAAGTACATATTATTGGACATTTTCAAAAAAAAACTATTTCTTTCCTTCTGGCCCTCTCGCTCTATTACTTCAATCTTTCTTTTTCCTCTCGATTTTTCAATGCTTGGTGTGACATTGGGTTCACTATTGCAACAGACACTTTCTAGTTCAGACTCTGATTTGCTCATTAACAATTCTTCAATCTGATCGGTTCCGGCCATACGGCAATGGACCTCTGCTCTGTTAACACATATCCTAGGCATCCTGTAGATCCCAGTAATGGAAAACTTATCGTTCAGAATCTCATTAAATTAAGTAGGCATGTCAATGAATGGCAGGCGCTGTTCGTTCAGCAGTCACTAAATTCTGGCCCATTGAAAAAGCAATATGGCCACAACTTAGCCAAACTGATTCCCTGCTAAATTCAAAATCAGATTCCAGAACTAAAACATTTTCTATGTAATAAAATGCAGCTATGCTGAAAAACTATGTTTTGTATGGACTAAACTATAGTAATCATAAAGAAAAAGCCATGATTTGGAGATGCCGGTGTTGGACTGGGGTGTACAAAGTTAAAAATTACACAACACCAGGTTATAGTCCAACAGGTTTAATTGGAAGCACACTAGCTTTCGGAGCGACGCTCCTTCATCAGGTGATAGTGGAGGGCTCGATCGTAACACAGAATTTATAGCAAAAATTTACAGTGTAATGTAACTGAAATTATACATTGAAAAGTTGATTGTCTGTTAAGCCTTTCATCTGTTAGAATACAGTGATAGCTTCACTTCTTTCATGTGTAAATCACAAAACCTTTTTTTTAAAGTTGCATTCTCAGGTTAGCTGTTAAACAATGGTGA
>NC_057744.1:23286572-23326357 GCF_004010195.1 Chiloscyllium plagiosum
AAGAGTGTGTGTGGGTGTCTGTGTGCGCGTCTGTGTGTACCTGTGTCTGTGTGTATGTGAGAGTGTGTGTGTGTAGGAATATCTGTGTGTGTGTGTGTGTGTAGTGCAATGGTGATCACCTGTAATGTGACATGAACCCAAGGTCCCGGTTGAGGCCCTCTCTATGGGTACCGAACTTAACTATCAGCCTCTGCTCGGCCACTTTTCTCTGCTGCCTATCCCGAAGTCCACCTTGGAGGATGGGTCACCCGAAGGTCCAAGGCTGAATGTCCTGGACCACTGAAGTGTTCCCCAAGAAAAAGCAGTTTTGTACATTTTATCATCCTAATCACAAATACAGGTAGTTCCAGTATTGAAGGATATTGTGAGAATTGTAGGCTCATTATAACATCCCGTATGTCAATAAATGTGTTACACTAGACTTCTAAAACTGGCATTTAGAAATTCAAAATTATTTCCTTATTTATAGATTGCGTGGAAAGTTAATATCAATGTAGTTTCCTACATTGTATGATATGTTTAGAAAATCTTTATTTCTTGTTCTTTGTGTCAGTATGGACAAACTTATCTGCATTAAAATAGTTTTGCCTATGACAGGGAGAAAAACTGAACACTTAAAAGAATCAGGATTCTATGACTGTTATAAAAACAATGTTGTAGTAGATGACGAGTAGCATTCTCATCCTGGTGTATTTGAGAGACGTAGCACATCAAAGCAGCAGAATTTGCATATAGTTTGTACAGAGATGAGGATTGAAGTTCACCAGGAATATAAATCTTTCACTAATTAGAGGAATCATTTTTAAATGCTGTCAGGGTTCATGACGTTGGATAACTTCCTGCTGATTTTTGGATGTCATTATTTCTTTATTGATTACATAATAAAAAATAAGTGAGTTATCCAGCCTAGCCCTTCAGTAAGGATCTTGTAAACCACATATGATAAATGTTGTGCAAAAACCCAGTCTTAAAACAATCCACATCAGTCTTCAGAGAGGTATCAAAGGATGTAACATTGTTTTATAATTATCTGATTCCATACACAGTTAAAACATCCAGAATTATTTGGGAATGATTTCTCAAACAATAGAATGGCCATTTCCAATTTCTCATATCAAAATATATTCAAAAACATAGAGATTGACAATGATAATTCAAAAGGCAGATTTCTGAAGTTACTGTAAGAAATTTATGGATTGAGTAGTATTTTCTTTCAGATAAGCAAGTCACTACTGTTTCCTGTGTTTTTTTTGGTTTTCTGTACAACATAATTATTTTTCTTTTCATTAATATGATGATCTCAACCCTAACTTTACTTCCCTTGTTGATTCAACTATTTTCAGGGGATGAAGAAACAGCATACCTGGTGAACAGAACTATGATGTTTGTTACTGTTTGTTTTAATTTTTTTTCTGGAATGTGGACTTTGCTGCAAAAGCCAGGATTTATTATGCATCTAAAATTGTTAGTATGGGGGATTAACAGTATTGTGTTTGCTGTAATTTCTGGTGTCGTAGTCAATCATATTCTTTATTTCTGCTTTGGAGCAGTTTGATACAATTCAGTAGCTTGCGAGGCCATTTCAGAATCAACCACATTGCTAAGATCTGGACTCACATGTTGCCATTACCAGGTAAGGACAACAGTTTCCTTCCCAGAAGGGAATTACTGATCCAGATGTTTTGTTTTGGTCATCATTAGATTCTTAATTCCAGATTTTTATTGAATTTAAATTCCACCATCTGCCAAAGTGGGATTTGAACCCTAGAACATTGCCTAAGTCTCTGGATTAATATTCTACCAATAATACCACGCAGCTATTGCCTCCCCTGAACTGATTAATCCCTTATGCATGTGTAATTGCAGCTCAGATACTAATTCTAAATACTAACATTGGAAATACATGGAAAATGTTGGTATTTTCACCTTTTATGTGCTGATTGACCAATTCTCATCAAGGAGGAATCACCTAGGAGGAGGTACTCTTGTGGTGTATTTCACAAGATCTGTATCTTAACAAATACTCTTTTGTTTTCCAATTTAAATGAATCTCTCTTTACAAAAATATTTCATTTACAAGTCTCATGTTGCCCTCCTTTTCATATGTCTGTGGGACAGTATCATGTTAGTACATTGCCAGGCCATGAGTTTGTATTTTACATAGTCTCTAATGTTATATTGATGTTCTTATTCTAGGAATCTAGTCACAAAAAGAACAAGAGACAATATGGGAATTTATACAGTTTTTTTAGTATTATTAAAGAGCTAGGTTATTGTTTCTGGCCTCCATCTGTTCTCAGCAGGGCGATAATGTCCTCTCTCACCAATATTAACATATTCAAGTGCCAATTATATCTGATGTAGGAAAACATTGCAGTGTGCCTGTAGTCCTCCACATATTAATTGATGTGCAATCCTTAATTTCCAAAACTAACACCAATCAAGTTATTTAGCAAGGATTTGCAATATCCAAGCTGCAGATATTATTTTGATTAAAGATTTGCAAATTGTCAAAGATAAGTCATTTTATAGAGAAATTGTCATGCTAGGTTGCAATAATTAATTGCAAACTCAATGCATTGTACTGAAAGAAAATGGGAGAGTGGGTTCTTTCTTGATTATATGTTTTATTGAGCTATGTCTCTTGATTACATTTTTTTAAAAGCCATAAGTATTCATTTAACCTGAAGCAGGATTTTGTAGAGGAATAAGACAGTGCTATTTTCTGGGTCTGTAGATTGAAAGAAGCAAAAATGGCCCTTAGTAGAGTGATATGCTCTTCTTGTCAGATGTGGGAGTTTAGGAGAGATCACACATTACTGAGGATTATATCTGCAATAAATGCCGTTGGTTGTGAATCCTGTCAGATCGAATGGATCGGTTGGAGAGGTAGTTAGATGCAGTGAGGAATTTACAAGAGCAAGGGGATGTGATGGATGGCAGTTATAGGAAGGGGGGAAAGTCTCAGATACAGCCTTATAGATGGGTTAACTCCAGGAAAGGTAAGAGAGGTAGGCAAGTAGTGCAGGAGTCTTCTGTGGCTAGCCCCATTTCAAACAAGTATGCTGTTTTAGAAAAAGGTGGGGGGTGATGGATTCTCAGGGGAATGTAGCATGAACAGCCAGGTTTCTGGTATTGAGTCTGGCTCTAATGTAATGAGAGGTACATTGGGTTTCAAGTGATCGATTGTCTTAGAGGGCTCTAGTCCAACGGACAGACAGACATTTCTGTGGCCAGCAGCAAAAATTCAGAATGGTGTGTTGCTTCCCTGGTGCCAGGATCAATGATGTCTCCGAGAGGGTGCAGAATGTTTTCAAGGGGCCAGAGGAGATAATTGTACAATTTGGAATCAACAACATAGGAAAGGAAAACCATGAGATTCTGATGGGAGATTACAGAGAGTTAGGCAGGAATTTAAAAAAGAGGTTCTCGAGAGTAGTAATAGCTGGATTACTCCCAGTGCTACGAGCTAGTGAGGGCAGGAATAGGAGGATAGAGCAGATGAATGCATGGCTAAGGAGCTGGTGTATGGGAGAAGGATTCACATTTTTGGATCATTGGAAGTTGTTTTGGGGTAGAAGTGACCTGAACAAGAAGACAGATTGCACCTAAATTGGAAGGCGGCTAATATACTGGCAGGGAGATTTGCTAGAGCTGCTCAGGAGGATTTAAACTAGTAAGGTGAGACCCAGGGAGATAGTGAGGAAAGAGATCAACCTGAGACTGCTACAGTTGAGAACAAAGGTGAATCAAACAGGCAGGGCAAAGCAGAGAACGAGGTAGGACTGATAAATTAAACTGCATTTATTTCAACACAAGGGGCCTAACAGGGATGGCAGATGAACTCAGGGCGTGGTTAGGAACATGGGACTGGGATATCATAGCAATTACAGAAACATGGCTCAGGGATGGTCAGGACTGGCAGCTTAATGTTCCAGGTTATAAATGCTACATGAAGGATAGAAAGGGAGGCAAGAGAGGGAGTGGTGTTTTTGATAAGGGACAGCATTACAGCTGTGCTGAGGGAGGATATTCCTGGAAATACATCCAGGGAAGTTATTTAGGTGGAACTGAGAAATAAAAAAGGGATGATCACTTTTTTGGGATGTTATTATAGACCCCCTAATAGTTGGAGGGAAATTTAGAAACAAATTTGTAAGCAGATCTCTGTTATCTGTAAGAATAATAGGGTGGTTATGGTAGGAGATTTTAACTGTCACAGTGTGAAGGGTTTAGATGGAGAGGAATTTGTTAAGTTTGGACAAGAAACGTTTCTGGTTCAGTATGTGGGTGTACCTACTCAAGAAGGTGCAAAACGTGACCTACTCTTGGGAAATAAGACGGGACAGGTGACTGAGGTGTCAGTGGGGGAGCACTTTGAGACCAGCAACCATAATTCTATTAGTTTTAAAATAGTGATGGAAAAGGATAGACCAGATCTAAAAGTTGAAGTTCTAATTTGGAGAAAGGCCAATTTTGAAGATATTAGGCAAGAACTTTCAAAAGCTGATTGGGTGCAGATGTTCACAGGTAAAGGGACGGCTGGAAAATGGGAAGCCTTCATTAATGAGGTAAGGAGAGTCCAGAGAAGGTACATTCCTATTCAGGTGAAAGGAAAGGCTGGTAGGTATAAGGAATACTGGATGACTACAGAAATTGAGGTTTTGGTTAAGAAAAGAAAGGAAGCATATGTCAAGTATTGTCAGGATAGATCGACTGAATCCTGAAAAGAGTATAAAGGCAGTAGGAGTATACTTAAGAGGGAAATCAGGAAGGCAAAAAGGGGACATGAGATAGCTTTGGCAAATAGAGTTAAGGAGAATCCAAAAAGGTTTTTTACAAATACATTAAGGGCAAAAGGGTAACTAGGGAGAAAATAGAGCCCCTCAAAGATCAGCAAGGTGGCCTTTGTGTGGAGCCGCAGAAAATGGGGGAGATACTAAATGAGTATTTTGCATCAGTATTTGCTGTGGAGAAGGACATGGAGGATATAGAATGTAGGAAAATAGATGGTGACATCTTGAAAAAATGTCTGTATTACAGAGAAGGAAGTGCTGGATGTCTTGAAACGCATAAAAGTGGATAAATCCCTAGGACCTGGTCAAGTGTATTCTAGAACTCTGTGGGAAGCTAGGAAAGTGATTGCTGGGCCTCTTACTGAGATACTTGTATCATCGATAGTCACAGGTGAGGTGCCGGAAGACTGGAGATTGGCTAACATGATGCCACTGTTTAAGAAAGATGGTAAGGACAAGCCAGGGGAATATAGACCAGTGAGTCTGACGCCGTGGTGGGCAAGTTGTTGGAGGAAATCCTGGGGGACAGGATGTACATGTATTTGGAAAGGCAAGGACTGATTAGGGATAGTCAACATGGCTTTATGCATGGGAAATCATGTCTCACAAAACTTGATTGAGTTTTCTAAAGAAGTAACAAAAAGGATTGATGAGTGCAGAATGGTGTACGTAATCTATATGGACTTCAATAAGGCATTCAACAAGGTTACCCATGGGAGACTGGTTAGCAAAGTTAGATCTCATGGAATACAGGGAGAACTAGCCATTTGGATACAGAACTGGCTCAAAGGTCGAAAACAGAGGTTCGTGGTGGAGGTTTGGTTTTCAGACTGGAGGTCTGTGACCAGTGGAGTGCCACAAGGATTGGTGCTGGGTCCACTACTTTTCATCATTTATATAAATGATTTGGATGTGAGCATAAAAGGTATAGTTAGTAAGTTTGCAGATGACACCAAAATTGGAAGTGTAGTGGACAGCGAAGAAGGTTATCTCAGATTACAACAGATCTTGATTAAATGGGCCAATGGGATGAGAAGTGGCAGATGGAGTTTGATTTAGATAAATGTGAGGTGCTGCATTTTGGGAAAGAAATTTTAGCAGGACTTATACACTTATACACTCCGTATTACAGCGAAGGAAGTGCTGGATGTCTTGAAACGCGTAAAAATGGATAAATCCCTAGGACCTGATCAAATGTGTTGCTGAACAAAGAGATCTTGGAATCCAGGTTCATAGCTCCTTGAAAGTGGAATCACACGTAGATAGGATAGTGAAGAAGGCATTTGGTATTCTTTCCTTTATTGGTCAGAGTATTGAGTACAGAAATTGGGAGGTCGTGTTGTGGCTGTACAGGACATTGATTAGGTCACTGTTGGAATATTGCGTGCAATTCTGGTCTCCTTCCTATCGGAAAGATGTTGTGAATCTTGAAAGGGTTCAGAAAAGATTTACAAGCATGTTGCCAGGGTTGGAGGATTCGAGCTATGGGGAGAGGTTGAATAGGCTAGGGCTGTTTTCCCTGGAGTGTCGACGGCTGAGGTGTGACCTTATAGAGGTTTACAAAATCATGACGGGCATGTATAGGATAAATAGGCAAAGTCTTTTCTCTGGGGTGGGGAGTTGAGGACTGGAGGGCATAGGTTTAGGATGAGAGGAGAAACATATAACAGAGACCTAAGCGGCAACTTTTTCACGCAGAGGGTGGTACGTGTATGGAGGCAAGTACAATTACAACGTTTAAAAGCCATCTGGATAGGTATGTGAATAGTAGGGGTTTGGAGGGATATGGGCCGGGTGCTGGCAGGTGGGACTGGATTGGGTTGGGATATCTCATCGGCATGGACAGGTTGGATCGAAGGATCTGTTTCCATGGTGTACATCTCTATGTCTTTATGATTCTAAGCAGAGTCATGTTGATGTGTCATTTCAAGATTGATTTGGTATAAATAATGCCAAATCAACTTAAAATAATTGCAAACTTTCAATGCCCACTGGCTCTCTTATCCACGTTTATAGAAACAAGGTTTTCCCTGTAAGTTTGTATCCTTTTTTGAGGACTCATTTTGTACTTTGTTCAGATTCCAGAGGAGACCATAAACTTAGGTTATGTTCCAGTTAGGGATTAGCATTTTTTTGTTCTTCTTAACGAGATTAAGTTTGAGCTGCCAGCTATCTATGAAGAGAAAAAGGTCACAAGATTCCCCGATTTTGAACAAACAAGCTCAACTTTATTATGCAGTCTAGAGAAGGTTCACTAAGTTGATGCCAGGTATGGAGGGGTCTGTCTTATGAGAAGAGTACGTGATCCTGTATTCATTTGAATGTAGAAAAATGAGAGGCAACCTTATTAAACATACAATATTATTCGGGGATTTGACAGGGTAGATGCAGAGAGGCTGTTTCTCTTTCTGGAAAAGTCAGGGCCCAGAGGGTATAATCTTAGAATAAAGAGTTTCTTAGTTAAGACACGATGAAGAGGAATTTCTTTCCTCAGAGTAGTGAATTGTGGAATTCTTTACCACTGAGGGCTATTGAGGCTGAGTCATCAAGTATATTTAAGCCTGAGAAAGACATTTTTAGTCAGTCTGGATATGAAGGTTTATGGGGAAAAAGCAGGGCAGTAGAGTTGAGGATTATCAGATTAGCCATGATTTAATTCAGTGGTGGAGTAGACTTGATGTGCCAAGTGACCTACTTCTGCACCTACATCTTACAGTCTTGTAGTGGGATTCCAGAGGTAGGTGAGAATGCCTCCCCTTGATGTCAAGGGAGCATTTGACCAAGTGTAGCATCAGGGAGTTTTAGCAAAACTGGAGTTAATGGGAATTAGATTGCCAACTCTCTGCTGGTTGAAGTCATACTTGCCATAAAGGAAGATGGTTGTGGTTGTTGAAAGTCAGACAGCTTAGCTCCGAGACATCTCTGCAGGTGTTCCTCAGGGGAATTCCATCAGCCCAAGCATATTTGGCTGCTCCATCAATGATCGTCTGGCAGTGACCTTCCCAGCCTTACATGTCAGACACGTAATGTTACCTATTGATTGCTTAATGTTCAGCACTCTACTGCCCTGCTTTTTCCTCTGATACTGAAGTAGTCTGTATCCAAGTGCAGCAAGACAAGGATAGTATTCAGGTTTGGCTGACAAGTAGCACATAATATTCATGCTGTACTTAGGATCTGAGATTTCAAGACTCGGAGATACATTTTTGAGGTGAGAGGAGAGATATTTAAAAAAGATATGAGCAGCAAATTTTTTACACAAGGGTGATTGGCATGTTGAATGAACTCCCTGAGAAAGTATTGGATGTGGGTGCAATTACAATGTTTAAAAGACATTTGGATAAGAACATGAAGAAGAAAGGTTTGGAGGGATATGGGTCAGGAGCAGGCAGGTGGGGACTAGTTTGGTTTAGGATTATGTTCAGCGTGGACTGGTGGTAAAGAATAGCCCTCAGTGGTAAAGAATTCCACAATTCACTACTCTGAGGAAAGAAATTCCTCTTCATCGTGTCTTACAGTCCATGCTCTGTGACTGTAAGAGAGAATTTAACCTTTGCCCCTTGGCATTCATTCAATGACACCATCATCACTGAACCACCCACTATTAATGTCCTGGGGATTACCATTTGCCAGAAACTAAGGTGAACTAGCGATAAGTAAAATGGCTAAAACAGCAGGCAAGAGACAGGGATTCCAGAAGTGTATTGCTCAGCTCCTGACTCCACAAAGTCTGTACACCAACTGCAAGCCAAAGGTCAGGAATTTGCTGGAATATTTCCCATTTGCCTGGATGAGTGCATCCCCAACTTGATACCACATTCACAAACATTCACAGCCTTCCAGCACTGATGCTCAGTAACAGCAGCAGTAATGAACCATGTACACGATGCATTGCAGAAATTCACCAAGCCTCCTTAGACAACACCTTCCAAACCCAGGACTGCCACTATCTAGAACACAAACAGCCAATACCTCGGAGCACAGCCATGTATAGGTACCCCTCCAAGCCATCTGAACTTGGAAGCACATTGTCTTTCCTTCAGAGCAACTCTGTCAAGATCCTGGAAGTCCTTTTCTAATAAATTGTGGCTATACCTACAACGAATGGATTCCGGTGATTCAAGAAGGCTGCTGTCCATTACTTTCTCAAAGTCAACTCAGGATGGGCAATAAATGCTGCCCCAGCCAGTGAACCCACGCCCCTGAATGAATTTTAAAAAATGTAATTATTTTTAAGTGTGAATATTAATACTATTATGTCAATCAGTTGCAGGTGATGCAGGATTGTGTTTTATTTCAATCAAACTATTTGGATCCATTCCGAAACACTTAGGTGGTAGCTGTGCCTGGAACCTGAATTTCTTGAACAGAGGTATACTAACTTCTGCAATGCCACACAACCCTTTCAGGACTTGTGGCTTTAATTTACTCATAACCAATAGCAATTGGATTCTATTTGCTAATGGAATACAGCTGATAGTATTTTAGAAAGAAAAGCTGAAACAATGGTTGATTTGCCTGAGTACAGCAGAATTATTTCTTCATTAAACCATGGTGAGTAAAAGATAATTGCAGAATGTAGCTGTGTATGAAGTCAGTTCCAATCACCTTACAGTGTCATCTCAAAGCAACTAATTACTTCTATTAAACAGTTGTCTCTTCTTTCTGTGGATTATTTTCTTTGAAGTTATCAATATTGAACACAATTTTGCTGTGAGATTTTTGGGTACTGCTTCATTTTACTTTAGCCTTTAACATTACGTTTCGAAGAGAGATAATTGATGTTATCACATCAGTTTATTAGCGACAAATAAGCTTGATATTGAATCTATAAAAATGAATTTGCTGTTGCGTAAAGCAGCAACTTTTCCAGTCATGTTAGTCTAGGAGAACCTGTTGACTTCTTTTGATAATAGATGTAGCTGTACATCTACCTCAGCTGCACTTAAACTAGCTCCTTCCCTTACCAATAACTGTCACTTCAAAGTGGAAAGACATAATATACAATTTATTAATGGCTCATTGGCTCTAGACCAAAAGGCCTGGGCTCTCAGTGCAGCATATTTCGCCTTAGTATGAACATCTAATCAAGATTGCCCAAGCCCCCACAATAGCAGCCAAATGCAATTCAACAACCGTGAGCCTTTGAAGTCCTATTGCAGATTTCAGTACCCAAGCCTGGGATAATAGCATGCCATGATTGCAAGCTTTGTTGTATATGCTCGGTGGAGAAGTAATTACGAACTCAATTTAACAGAAAGAACATTACACAGCTTATGATGCTCAAAATGTAACTTCATTTGATCATTTTCTCAATTTGATTGGTATTATTAGAATAGCTCAGAAAAGAACATGGCAGAGGTTGAGGCCTGCGTCACAGTGAAAGAGATAATGAGGAACTATGTTGTGATTGTGTCTGAGCAATCAACACCTGAAATAGACGCTGTCTCTGGGAGTCCTTTCAAGCAGTGTACATTTTCCCATGTTATAACTACAGTGCATTTTGAAATGCTGAACATAGTGTAGATTTCATTCAGTAGAGAATTGAACATTTGAGCCAATCCATTGTCTTTTAAAAAAAAACTTATCAAGTACAGACGTGCTTTTAACCAATGATAATCATTATTGAGTCCATTATTTCATAATCATGTTCACTTATTCAGATAAATGGGAATAGTAGGCCAACTTGTATTGAATTACCTCAGTTCTACCTGCAGCATTTTATTCCTGAATTCAAACAAAGATGTTCCATTTTGTTTATTAACATTAACATCACCTGTGCAAAAACAAAAGAACAGATTAAAAAAAACCTTTCCTGCTGATTATGTTTAATATCATGCAAGATCTTCCAGTAAAAATACTTGCTAATTCCTTGCAGTGATTACAAGTTTGTGCACCATATCATAAATAAAGCATCATTTTATTTTTATAAGTAATACATATTTTTTCTGATGAGATTTCTTTTTTCAAAAATACTGATTAATTCCTATATATTGCAAGTTGGTTTTGTTGTGCATAATGTGTTGTTGGAAGTGCCTGTGTCCAACAAACCAACAAACAATTCTGCTACATGGTAGATCTTATATAGTTTTGCCTGCGATAGCACACGTAACTGGTTCATATTTTATATTCATAAATAGGCAAATAATTGCAGCTGAGTAGAATATTTGCAACTTAGTCAGCAAATACTCAATGCAAATGGAAATGACTAATCATTTGGTTTAAATAACTGTAAATCGATAAATTAAAGGAAAGGAGACAACAAGCCAAATTAGTCTCACAATTTAGAACAAAAACATTAGTCTAAATTTACTGGAACACATTTTAGTGGAACATATTTTGTTTGAACTTCTCAGCTGGCTACTCAGTTCACTCAATAATTATGCTGGATATCAGTTCACCTGTGGCATAGCAGGATCCCCATGGACTAAATACAAATTCATCCGCTGGAGAAACCAGAGAGCTGGAAAAGTCTTACTGGTGGACTTAATTTTTTAAATACTTTCCAAATGGCATCTTTAGTTAAGTTTAAGCAAACAGTGATTTCTTTTAAGCTTTTGAATATGAGCAGTAGAACAGTATTAGATTTTGTGGAGCAGTTCTGCTGAATCGCATTTTACAAAATCTTGCTGAAATACAATATCGAAGCAATAAACCTGTAAAGAAAGAAAATATTCAAAAGGGAAATGATTATGCTAAAGTTTAATATATTTCTTGTCCTGGATGTAGGTTTGCTCGCTGAGCTGGAAGGTTCATTTTCAGTTGTTTCGTCACCCTACTAGGTAACATTTTCAGTGGGCCTCCAGGCAAAGCACTGCTGATGATTTCTGTTTTGTATTTATATTTTTGGGTTGGTAATGTCATTTCCTGTGGTGATGTCATCTCCTGTTTTTGTCAAGGGGTGGGAGATGGGGTCTAACTCAATGTGTTTGTTGATAGAGTTCAGGTTGGAATGCCATGCTTCTAGGAATTCTCATGCATGTCTCTGCTTGGCTTGTACTAGGATGGATGTGTTGTCCCAGTCGAACTGGTGTCCTTCCTTATCTGCATGTAAGGATACTAGTGAGAGAGGGTAATGTCATTTTGTGGCTAGTTGATGTTCATGTATCCTGGTGGCTAGCTTTCTGCCTGTTTGTCCAATGTAGTCTTTATTACAGTTCTTGCAGGGTAATTTATAAATGACGTTAGTTTTGCTTGTTGTCTGTATAGGGTCTTTGAAGTTCATTAACTGTTGCTTTTGTGTGTTGTGGAACTTGAGAGACTCTATACAGACAACAAGCAAAACTAATGTCATTTGCAAAATACTGTGCAAGAACTGTAACAAACACTACATTGTACAAACAGATAGAAAACTAGCCACCAGGATACATGAACACCAACTAGCCACAAAACGACATGACCCTCTCTCACTAGTATCCTTGCATACATATAAGGAAGGACACCACTTCGACTGGGACATCACATCCATCCTAGAACAAGCCAAACAGGGACATGCATGAGAATTCCTAGAAGCATGGCATTCCAACTGGAACTCTATCAACATACGCATCGAGTTAAACTCCATATATCACCCTCTGAGAAAAATAACAGGAAATGATATCACGACAGGAAATGACATTACCGACCCAAAAGATAAATAGAAAGCAGAAATCATCAGCAGTGCTTCGCCCAGAGGCCCACTGAAGATGTTACCTAGTAGGGTGACGAAACGTCTGGAAATGAACCTTCCAGCTCAATGAGCAAACTTACATCCAGAGCCTCAGCCTGAGCTACAAATCTTCTCAAAATGCGCTAATATTTCTTGTCCTTCACAATAAAGAACCACTGTTAAAATAGCTGGAATGAAATGACAATGAGTCATTCTTTTATTACATGCAGTTATTTATTTATTCAAACATATAGTTTCAGGGGTAAATTGTTTATTCTTTAGCTGCAGCTGGTTAGGAAAGTACTACATTATTTGCTTGGTTTCAGTTAGTAATAATTAGTTTGGCTCTCAGGAGATCCCATAGTGATGTCTTCCCAAATTCTTTAGGTGGACTCTACTTCCCACTCCAGCTTTCCATGTAGTGTTGCTTTGTTTTTCTCGTTAAAAAAGACTGTAATAGTTAACTTAGTTACAAAGCAGAAAAGTAAGATAATCAAAGAATGTGTAAATAGGTAAAAATGTATCTAGGGTGGCAACTTGTAAACTTTTCGCTGTATTCATGTGAGTACATATGACAATAAATCTAATTCAAATTTCAGTTCAAATTAATGGTGTAATTTCTGAGTCACTCTGAGCTACCAGAGTGAATTATAGGACATTGAAACGTAGGAACTTTACAGCACAGTACAGGCCTTTCAGCCCTCAATGTTGTGCCGACCTGTCAAACCAATCTAATGCCCATCTAACCAACACTATTCCATTATCATCCACCTATTTATCCAATAACCATTTAAATGCCTTTAATGTTGGCAAGTCCACTACTGTTGCAGACAAGGCATTCTACGCCCTTACAACTCTGAGTAAAATAACTACCTCTGACATCTGTCCTATATCTATTACCACTCAATTTAAAGCTACGTCCCCTTGTGCTAGCCATTACCATTCAAGGAAATATGCTCTCACTATCCATCCTATCTAACACTAATTATCTTACATGTCCTAATTAAGTCACCGCTCAACCTCCTTCTCTCTAACGAAAACAGCCTCGAGTCCCCTGCCTTCCCTCCATACCATATGCCTTGCTTAATCTTTTCTCCCTTATTTACTAAAAGGAACAGGCTGAACCTTACACATTTTTGGTTGTGTCAGTTTCATCATGTTTCTTGGAGGATTTCTTATCCTGAGGTCTATCAAGACACCTTTCATAACTTCTCAAATTTGCCTTCTTAACAATATATACCACTCTAGTGGCACCTCTCTCATGTCAGTTCTAGCTCCATCTTTCCATGGACTATTCCTGGGAAAATCCACCTTTTATCAGATATCTAATATGAAAGACTGGCATCCATATTTAAAGGCCTCTGTGCATTCCAAAGCTGGCCTGCTCGATGATGAGCATACATTCAGAAAATGTAGGAGAAGGAGAAAATAATGTCACAATTCTCTGAGGGGGACCTGGTAGTCCAGGTGGATGTGTTTGTGTAGAGAAGGGCTGTCATTTTCCTGGAGGACTGGCAGTAGAGTCTACGACACCAGACCTGACAGTCTGGCCCGAGGTCAGTATCTAGGTCTGTTCATCTTCTATGATCAAGAGGAACAGCCAGCAATGCTGCAAAATTATTTTACACTCCACCAGGGCAAGACCACTTTTTTTCTGCTACCTGGCACTCACGGTGTCTCTGCAGCTGCTCTCATCTGCCACTCTATGCACTAGGACTTACTCAGGATACTCATGATGGTAATCACAGGTATAAAACCTGTGTCAACCGTAATTCTAAGTGGGAGCTGTATCAGAAATGCTTAGAAATGTATTAAAACTAAGCCTGAACAATTAGCAACACCCCCACACACCATTGTACCCCATAAATTCTTAAAGAAATTAAAAGTCTTTGAAGCATTAGGAATAGGGTGTATCTTTTAAAAACATCTTAAGTACTTAAAAAAATTACCATAATACAGCAAGCATGCTGACTTGAAAGGGGATACTAGAGATAGTAACATTGAAAGGGGTGTGATCTCACCAGTCCTTCTCCTCTCCAATATTACTCATGACTTTCTGCAATAATGGCTTGCTGCTCACAACCAGACAGGAAGTCCCAGCTGCAAATAGAATGGGCCTTACTTTTAATTGTAATCATTGTAGTCCATCATAGCTCCATCACTGGCAAGAAGATCTGATATTGTATATTTTTGGAGTTGCATGTTTGCTGACAGTTATGCCATTAAAATCATATCTGCATGACACTTCCAAAACCCCTTCCTGGTGACTCACTTCCTTCACAGTTAGCCTCATTTTCGTTTGCTCTGGTACTCTAGTCTTCTATTCACCGATTTTGAAAGGCGGGGAGGAGGAGCTGACTGGTGGCATGTAGATGAAGCCTGCAGATTAAAATTATCTGACCACACTGCTGAGCTTGGGCACATTTGGAGTTTCTCTCTTCTACAAATCCCCTGTCCCATCCCAAACAGCCCAATTCACAGGCACACTTAAAATGATCCCTTTATGATAACGGTGATATCTGTTCAGCTTAGGCATCCAGGGGTGGGACGAGGGCATACAGAATGTGAGGTGGAAATTATATTTTTTGTGGATATTCTTTTTCTGAATTTAAAATGCTACACAATTCACTTTATTGGGTCCAGTGGGTATAACAGCTGCACCTTCCAAACATTGAATTAAGTGGTTGGATGATCATTGGAAGGAGTATTCGGCTTCAATTAGACATCATTGGTGATATGCATTCATCTCAGCAAATGTGAGTCATTGAAGACTGATTAAAAATACATAATCATTGCTTCATTCCTGAAGTGTTTTATTTAAGGACTCTCTTTATCCTCCAAATTGAATGCCCCTGTGACCTTTCACATAATTAATTTGCATTTGTTGATTGTTATCTCGTGAACATGAATGTAATATGGTATTACTACTCTCAGGTCTTTATACTGTTCTGAATGTGGATGCAGTTGTCTCACAGTGGACTATGAAATTTTGCCATGAAATTAACAATGCGGCTAATGGCATTGAGTTATGAACAAATCAAACAGTAACTTGCAGGAAGTATATGTTAATAGTCAAATGTGAAAATTTGAAAGTTGCTGTCTTGAGGTACACCTATCATCTGTAACTTATGTAAAACCACCTCTTGTCATCTCTCCACATTCAAAAGTATTAAATGGTGTGAAACTCTGTTCTAAACCTTCGTGTGAAGATGTGATATGGAAATGCCGAAGTTGGACTGGGGTGGACAAGGTCAAAAAAATACTGTGTGAAAGTGAGGACTGCAGATGCTGGAGATTAGAGTCGAGAGTGTTGGAAAAGCATAGCAGGTCAGGTGTATCCGAGGAGCAGGAGAATTGACGTTTCGGGCAAATGCCCTTCATCGGGAATACTGTGTCTTACACCTCCCTGTCATACCATGCCTGAAGAAGGAGCAGAACTCCGAAAGATTGCAATTTCAAATAAATCTGTTAGACCTTAACCTGGTGTCGTTTGATTTTTGACTTCATGAGAAGAGAAGTGGATTGGAAACGTTTACTTCCTTTCCACAGATGCTGTGAGACCTGTGGAGTTTTACAAGCACATTCTATTTTTGTTTCAGTATTATTTTTCCTGTTGATTTCAATGATACTAACACTCATTTACCTTCACAGCTATCTTCTGCAAAAAGTTCCAAATGTGTGAATACTCATGAGTCTGTCCAGCATGTTTTGGATGGTGAGGAGAGCAGTACTATTGAAATGAAGTGGAAACAAAAGGCACAGAAATTGCAGGTTAGGTTACTTACAGTCTTATTATTTTATGCCATAAATATGCAACTTCTCAGACACTGAAGCAGTCCATGTTTACATGCAACAAGGCCCAGACAACATTCAACGTTGGGCTGACAAGTGGCAAATAATGTTTATATTGCACAAATGTCAGGCAATAACCTTTTCCAATAAGAGACAATTTAACCACCACCCCTTGACATTCAATGGTGTCACCATCAGTGATTGTTGCAAGAGCAGATCAGAGGATAGGAATACTGCATTGAATAACTCACCTTCTAACTCCTAAAGCCTGTCCACTATTTACAAGGCACAAGTCAGGCACTTGCTGGATGAGTGCAGCTCCAACAGCATTCAAGAAACTTGACGCAATCCAGAACAAAGCAGTCTGCTCAATTGGCATCCCATCCACCAGCAGTGTGTGCTATCTACAAGAACTGCAAAATTCACCAAATATCCTTAGACAGCACCTTACAAACCTATGTTCACTTCCATCTAAAAGGACAAGGGCAACAGATACATGGGACCACTACCTGTAAATTCCCTTCCAGTTCATTAACCATACTGACTTAGGAATATGTGGAGGGGGGATCAAAAAGGATGGCGCTGGAAAAACACAGCAGGTCAGGCAGCATCCAAGGAGCAGGAAAGTCGACATTTTGAGCATTAGCTCTTCTTCAAGAATGTCCTGGCATTCCGGATGAAGGGCTTATGCCCATGCTGTGCTTTTCCAGCACCATCCTTACAACTTACAATTCTGACGCTCCAGCATCTGCAGTCCTCACTTTTTCCTGACTTAGAAATATATCACTGTTTCTTCATTGTCAATGGTTCAAAATCCTGGAAATTCCTCCCTAATGATATTGGGGTTTACCTATAACACATGGACTGTAGCAGTTCAAGAGGCAGCTCACACACCACCTCAAGGACAAATAGAGGACTCCAGTAAATGCTGGCTAGCGTGTGATGCCCAACATCCACGAGAGAGTTTAAAAAGGGACATATTCACAATTTAGGTTAAGATATTTGATCAAAGTAATCACTAACATCCAAAATTCATCTTTTTTATAACGTTAATGTGATATTTTGAACATGGTACAGCACTAGTTTTAAAGATTACCTATCCTTAAGCACGGTAGAATAAGGCACAGATTATGTCTGTATTCAGTGATGAAGCTTTACATATAGTTCAGCAGCAACTGATATTTAATAGGCAGTAATCATAAGTAGTGTTAAGGTTATTAGGTTTGTTATTATTAACTTATCATTTTTGTTGGCGATGCTTCAATAGTCCCAGACTATGGACACATAATTGGCACAGAATGTGTAGATTGCAGTAGCTTGTGATGTTATCAATCTTCTCCTTGAATGCCAGAGAATTCTTCCCTTGATCTTCCTTCATCTTTCCCAGTCCACTTGCCACTTGAAGAAGGCAGCTGCCTGATTAGGACTGCTCTGGTATCAAGGACTTGTATTTTTTAAAATATTTTTATAGAAAAAAAATTTTTCTTTGCAAAATTATAAAATTACATAAATATGAAAATATAACATTACAACAACAAAAACAACAACAATAAACAAACTACTATACTTCTGTACAAAAGAACTCACAACTACACTCATTACACCTTAATAAATAAATAACACAGCTCAGCGTAACAAAACCTCAGCTCTCCACTTTTGAGGGCACTCTTTCAGTGAGTACTCTCTATCATTTGTTAGGCGGAGGTTCCTCGGATGACATTGAGCGATTATGGGAGGTCTGGGAGAGAGAGTTAAACCCACGTTTGCTCAAAATTGTTCCTCTCAGGACATTAGACATATTAAACCAAACCACCATAGCTAGGCAAAAGCCCTAATTAAAATGGGGAACAGATCTGCTTCCAAATACTTCAAAAAGGGCTGCCATGTCTTCTTAAAAAATGACCGTTTTCTGGTGTACCATGTTTGTAAGAAAGTCCAAAGGAATGTATTCCATAATTAACTTATGCCACCCTGACCGAGCCAGGGGGTTCTCAAACACCCAGCACATCAGAATGTTCTTCCTTGCACAATAAGTGAGGATGCTAAAAAGCTTTTTCCCGTGTACATCTCAGGGAGATAAATTAGGCAAACCCAGGAGAAGAGAAACTGTTCCACCTTGACATTGGTCCCCAAGACCCTCTCTATTACCCCTGCCACAGCGCTCCAGAACGTACAAACAATGAGTGAGGGTACCTATATTTATGTTACATTTGGGACACATTGAAGATGCACCCTGCTTAAATTTGCAAGATGATCTGAGGCCAGATGAGCCCTATGGAGAATCTTTAACTGCATAGCATGGGTCCTATTACATATTGAAATCTTCCTCGCATTCTCACAAATGTCCTCCCACGTTTACGGAGTGATCTCTACCCATAACTCTCTCCCCCAGACCTCCCATAATCACTCGATGTCATCCGAGGAACCTCCCCCCAACAAATGATGGAGAGTACTCACTGAAAGAGTACTCTTAGCCTGAAGCACCCACTTTTCCGTATAAGATCTGTAACTGATGCCGTATCAGTCAGAAGTGTAGTATCTTTTCAGATAAAATCTCAGAATCTGAGACGGAAGAGGTCTCTACTCGATAATCCATATTTATGAATTATTAAATTAGATTACTTACAGTGTGGAAACAGACCCTTCAGCCCAACAAGTCCACACCGACCCTCTGAAGAGCAACCCACCCAGACCCATTCCCCTACATTTACCCATTCACCTAACACTACGGACAATTTAGCATGACCAACTCACCTAACCTGCACATTTTTGGACTGTGGGAGGAAACCGAAGCAGACATGGGGATAGTATGCAAGCTCCACACACACAGTTGCCTGAGGCGGGAATTGAACCCGGGTCTCTGGCGCTGTGAGGCAGCAGTGCTAACTGCTGTGCCACCGTACCACCCATGGCATTTGTTTGATCAAATGACATTAACATTTCATCTTCGAACAGGTTATCCCAAACAAGAGACTCCCCTATCCGCCCCAATATTTTGCCTGGGAGGCCTCAATGTCTGACCATATCAATGCCCAAGTCCTCACAGGCCCAATCACTCACAAAAGATAGAAGGGAGCTCAATTGATACCTTTTGACATCCGGGAGATCCACTCCTCCCAAACTCTGGAGCATTTGCAATTTTGTAAGCATGATAAGGGGCCGCTTTTGGTGCCAAATAGAAGAACTAATGCAGCTATTTAATTTCCAAAATGTTTGTCTCAGAAAAAGCAAAGGAAGCATCCACAGAGGGTATAATAAGCAAGGAAGACCATTCATTTTCATAAGAGCGACACAACCTAGCCATGATATTGGAAGGGCCCCCCACCTTAGAAGGTCTTTTTTAATTTTGTCAAAGAAATGAACAAAATTAGCCTTGAATAACTGATCAAAACTAGGGGTAACAGAGAGGCCCAAATAAAGAAAGCCTCCCTGTGCCCACTTAAAGGGGACCCCACCTTCAACGTCCAGTATTCCCCTAAGACCACATATAGGCATAGCCTCTCGATTTTGAAAAATTGATCATGAAAAAGCCAAATTAATTAATTCATTGTGATCAAATAAGGCACTGAAACTGCCAGGTTCGAAAGAAAAATGAGAAACATCACCCACATATGATGTGATCTTGTGCACCCTCGACCCTACCTTTGGGGCAGCTACATTAGGGTTCCCATGAATAGCCTCTGCCAGCGGCTGAATCACCAATGTGAAGAGCAAAGATGAGAGGGGACAGCCTTGCCAACCGCCCCTACCAATGTTAAAATTATTGGACCGTATACCATTAGTGAGAACTCCTGCCAGAGGATGGCTGTAAAAGGACCCTTACCCATCTGGCAAACACCTCATCCAGGCCAAACTGCTTCAGGGTATAAGAAAGATACAGCCATTCCACCTGGTCAAATGCCTTCTCTGCATCCAAGGAAACTACCAACCCTTGAACTGACCGTTGCTGGCACACTTGAATCATGTTAAGTAGTCTCCTAACATTATTAGAAGACCTGCGACCCTTTATAAAGCCCGTCTGATCCTCCTTAACAGTAGAGGGCAACACCCTTTCCAACCTCAATGTCGATAAAATTTTAAAATCAGAGTTTAAAAGTGAGATGGATCTCTAAGAAGCACAGTCCTCTGGGGCCTTTCCTTTCTTGAGGATAATAGAGATATTAGCCTTTCTCAAGGATGGCTGGAGGCAATCCTGACTATATGAATAGTTATAGCAGTGGTCCTGACAGTATGTTTATAAAACTCACTGGGCAAATCATCAGGGCCGGGCACTTTACCACTTTGAAGTTGCCTCACTGCCTCCTTTATCTCTTGAGCTGTTAATGGAATACTAAGGGGAGACGCCTGCTCAGCAGAAGCACCAGGAAGATCCAAATTCCTAAAGAGACTCCATCTTATCCCATCTGTCCTCACAGCATTCAGACTGGTAAAGTTCAGAGTTAAACCTCCGAAATGCCTCATTGATGTTCTTAGCATTGTAAGAGTCCCATTCCGTTCCCTAATAGAAGCAATAGATTGGGAGGCATTGTTCTTCCTGACCAAATTTTCCAAGTATTTACCTGGCCTATCACCATGCTAAAACAGCCTCTGCTGCACAAAGGGAAGTTCCTTTCTTGCTGTCTGCGTGAGCATGGAGTTTAAGGTGGATCGGAGAGCTGTGATCCATTGCAGCTTAAGTCACTGACAGTTTCCTGTAATATGCCATCTCAGCTGCCTTCAGTTGTATCTCAAGCAGACACTGCTGCTCTCCCTTCTCTTGCTTCTGGCTGGCAGAGTATGAGATAATCATCCCTCTAGCATAGACCTTAGCATTTACATTATATTTACATTTACATTACATTACATTACAGTGTGGAAACAGGCCCTTCGGCCCAACAAGTCCACACCGACCCGCCGAAGCGCAACCCACCCATACCCCTACATTTACCCCTTACCTAACACTACGGGCAACTTAGCATGGCCAATTCACCTGACCTGCACATCTTTGAACTGTGGGAGGAAACCGGAGCACCCGGAGGAAACCCACGCAGACACGGGCAGAATGTGCAAACTCCACACAGTCAGTCACCTGAGGCGGGAATTGAACCCGGGTCTCTGGCGCTGTGAGGCAGCAGTGCTAACCACTGTGCCACCGTGCCACCCAAAGCAGTCTCTCAAAGAATGGGTGGACTACTAGCTGATTCCTGATGAAGGCCTTTTGCTTGAAACATTGATTTCCTTGCTCCTCGGATGCTGCCTGACCTGCTGTGCATTTCTAGCACCACACTCTTGATTCGGATTACTAATTTTACTGAATTAGTGGCCAAAAAATTTTCAAATTCCCTAGGGAGGTAATCTATAAACTTGCTGTCCTTGAGGATGAAGGGATCCATTCACCATTACCATGAGCCCACTGCATTACCCTTAATCTTAACCATAACTAATACATGCTGCATGATCAGAGGTGGCAATTTTCCCAATCAAACAGGATACTACCAAATCTAAAAAAAAGCCACGGGAGTTAGGAATTAATCAATCCTTGTGTGGCATTTATGAGGATTGGAAAAGAACGTAAAATCTCTGTCCATAGGGTGTTAACATCTCCAAACGTCTACCAACCCCAGTTCCACCCATAGATACCTAACTGCTTAGATTGTGAAGAAAGCTTTGGGGGGCCTTTGGGCATTCTATCCAGCACAGGATCCATAAGGCAACTAAAGTGCCCCCCCCCCTTAATAGTATGCGCACCGCCAAGGCCATCAGCTTAGATAGTGTGTCAGTCAGACATTTAAGAGGGTGGGCCGGAGGACAGGAGACATTCAAAATATCATATTCCTCACCATGTATAAGAGCCTTAAGAATAACCAAGGAATATTAAATGGGAGACCCTTCTGGACGAGCATTGCCACTCCTCTGCTCAAAGTACTAAAAGACGAGAAAAACACCTGATCAAACCCAGCCTGCTGCAAGTGTTCCTTGTCATTAAGAGGAGTCTCCTGCAACAGGGCAACTTCCACCTTCTCCCTTCTAAGGCTTAACATCATCTTTTTTTCTTTTAACTGGCAAATGAATCCCTCTGATATTCTAGGTGTGCCATTTAAGAATGCCACTAACCATGATCCTTTACAATCACCGTTGACCTGCCAAGAGGAAGAATTTGTCTTGCAACACGCTGAGCATACTCAAAAGGAGACTCATAGAGCCTATTTACAAAAAAACCCAAAATAAAGCCATCCGCAAAACACAAAAGGTACTTAATTGGGACTCTACCCTCTGTCCACAGAGGGTGCTTACCTTTCCCACGCACACCTCCATTCCCCCTTCCAGCTCGAGCCGCACCCCAAACCCAAGCAATGGAAGAAACCAAACAGAGAACATTGTAAACACAAAGGTATAGCAAAAACAGTGAGCAGTCTGCCCACTCCCTATAAAATATCAATTCCATTCCAGCCCAGAGAGAAAAAAACCCACCAACAACAACTTGTTTGGGAAAAGAGTGAAAGTACAAGAAATAAACACAAGACAAAAAAAACAGACAGTATTGTCCATGTCCATAAATACATCTACATTATTTTAAAGTGTCCAAGCAGTTTTTGGCTTGCTCCAAGGAATCAAACGACCGCACAGTCTCCTCATAAGTCATATGAAGCACTGCTGGATATCTCATCAAATAATGAATACCGAGGTCCTTTAACCTTCTCTTAACCTCATCAAACAGTTTTCTTTTATGGATCACTGCCACAGAAAAGTCCTGGGAAAACATTATCTTAGTTCCCTGGTAGGTCAGGGCCTGTGGATCTCTCCCCAACCTTTTCGGTGTTTCCATGACTCTCTGATTATCCCTGTAACATTGAAATCATATCAGAACCGGGTGAGGGCACTGACATTGACCGGATCTGCACACTGCAACCCAGTGAGCTCCGTCAACCTTCACCTGGTCTGCCTCGGCATTCCAGCCAAAAGATTGTGGCAACTCGTCTTCAAAAAAAACTTGCTGGCTGCCCACCTTCTACTCCCTCTGGCAGGCCAACGACCCGGATATTTTTCCTCCAGCTTCTATTTTCCAGGTCATTGACTTGCTCAGCGAGGGCCTGAACCTGTTTCTCAAGGGCCTGGATCCGGCCCGCTGAGGACTCGACCTCAATCTCTGACGCCACGGTCCGCTGCTCAACCACTTCAACTCATTTCCTGAGCACTTCCAACTCCTTCTTGTGCTTTTGTAGCATGACTGAGATGGGCTCCAGTTGATTACGAGTCTCTTCCCTCATCTCCTGGATCAGCTGTCTGATCGCTCTGAGTTCCTCCACGATGTTTTGCTGTGCATGCATTTCTTTCACAGGCTGCAGAGGGAGCTGCAGCTGCTTCCCCAGTTGCAGTCTCAGGCCTACCCGATGTTTCCGAATGTCCCAACTGTCGAGACTTGGCCGTTTGTTTCCCCTTCATCACTCTCGCATGCTCGAAAATGGATTTAAACGCTTATATTACCGTTTAACAATATTTTTTTCCATACAAAACTACGGTGGGGGTGCAAAATTATTACTACCCTGGATTGGGGTGCAAAGCTCAGCAAGGCTGATCTATTCAGATCACTGCCATCTTGAATCCCCCAAGGACGTTAATATAATTTATTTCTTGAGCCTGGTAATGTACCCTGTGTGAATTATTTGTTTGAACTTTCTAATTAATACAGGACAGGTAAGGAGAATGTGAGAATGTTCACCTCCCTCCCAGTCTGTCACTCAGCTTTCCTTTTAGCTGAAGGTCTCTTCCTGATCTGTCCAAAAACTTACAAAGATCAAAGCTGACCCAGGACATCAGATAAACTCCTTGATTTCAGTTCAGAAATGCAATGAGCACAATCTTATCTCTACTTTATCTTAGTTCCTTCAAATTATTTATGCCTTTCCTGAAAGATAAAATTAATGCTATGCCAGGTAGTTCCATAACAGTTCTATACTATCCTAAAACAAAATTATTAAGGGTTCTGTATATCTTACAGTGGTAACAAAACAGTGGTGTCTTTAGGCCTCATGCAACTGTGTTCCTTCCACTGTGGTCATGGCACAAATGTTCTTTTTTTTATTCATTTGTGTAATATGGGCATCGCTGGCTAGCCAACATTTTTCACCTGTCTCAATTGCCCTTGAGAAGCTGATGATGAGCTGCATTCTTGAACCGCTGTAGTAACCTGCTATGGGTTGATCCACAAAGCCGTGAGGGAAGAGTTTCTAGGAGTTTGACACAAAGACAGTGAAGGAACAGCGATATATTTCCAAATCAGGATGTGGCTTGGAGGGGAACTTGTAGTTGGTGATATTCCCATGTCTCTGCTGCGCTTATCCTTTTAGATGGAAGTGACCATGGGTTTTGAAGATGCTGTCTGAGGATCTGTGGTGAGTTTCTGCAGTGTATCTTGTAGATAGTATACAATGCTGTTACTGAGGGTCAGTAGTGAAGGGAGTGGATCTTTATGGGTATGACACTAACCAAGATGGTAAAAACAATGACTGCAGATGCTGGAAACCAGATTCTGGATCAGTGGTGCTGGAAGAGCACAGCAATTCAGGCAGCATCCGAAAAGCTTCGAAATCGACATTTCGGGCAAAAGCCCTTCATCAGGAATAAAGGCAGAGAGCCTGAAGCGTGAAGAGATAAGCTAGAGGAGGGTGGGGGTGGGGATAGAGTAGCAAAGACCATCCAATAGTTTTGGTGGGCCGAATGGCCTGTTCCCATGCTGTTCTGTTCTTTGTTCTCATCCTAATGGGTATGGGACCCCTCAATGAGCAAGCCCTCCCCATTAGGTGAATGAGACCTCCATCACCCTGCATCTGATATAACATTCATGGCATAAAGTGACACCGTCCAGTTTAACCTGAATGCTCTGTCCGATAGTGAAACCTACAACCCACACTGGTATCTAACAGGCCCCTGGCTCACATGTGTACACTTCTTAATGTCATTTAATTGTCACATTGCAGAGACTAAACTGAGCCATGTATCCTTGACCTGTCACAGCAGATCATTCATCCCCTTGCAGCATTGGACCCAGATGCTGGAGAAGACCCAAGGGGACTGACTCTCACTGTGCCCTCTGTCCAGGCAACCTTGGTGAGGCAAAAGGATGACCTGATGCCATCCTTGAGGAAATGGGACCTCCTGGCTTTTCCTGACACTCTGGAAGAGAGCTCACAGTGGATTGCGGGGATCATTCTTCAGTGCTGCAAAAGAGGGGAGAAAGAGTCAACTCTTCCAGAATGATAGCCAGACCCATGCTCCTGGCTGCAGGCCATGTGCAGTACCCTTTAAATATGGCATCCAGACCTTCAGCCCATGAGCTAAAAATGGAGACATCAACTTCTGCCCATCCTGCCACAGAATTCACCATGCTCCTTGCCCATGTCTACATACTCACACAAGTAATCACGTGAAAAAAGCCATGCTGCCCACAAGTGATAGTGAGATTCACTTGTCTGACTGCCAAATATTTACTTAGCAGTAGATAATTCTGCCCATTATTTCTGGTGGGTTGATAAACCTACCAAATAATCTACCCAGTGCCCCATTCTGCTGAGAAGCAGTTCTACATACATTTTAAATCCTATTTTCACTCCAATGTGGTGGGTTTCCAAGATTTCTCTGTGGAAACGTTGATTTGATCAGGGGAGAGCTGATGCATTCACAATTTGTGTGGGGTACATTAGACAGCTGGTGATTGATTGAAATGAATAAGACATTCTGTGCATCAAAAAATTGCATTTCTCTGTGGATTTACATCATGTTTTTATATACCGGCAGATTGGATAAATTGCACCTGATCCTGGATGGAACATGTCCTGTGGCTTTTGTGCAACAGCAAAAACGTGCATAATAGAAAATCTTTGATTAGCAAATGAGCAAAATATGAACCTACAGGGGCAATGAACCTTAGAGAGAATCTTGATTGCAGTCTGTGTGGAAGCTAGGATTACTGAATATAAGGAATTCTATTATTCATTCAGTTACTTAAACTGAATTTACAAATCTTGGCTTTTCTGTCGTGAATAACATGATTAGAGTAGGATCCTCTGATTAGGAAGCCTGGTTGCTAAAGGTTGTTAAGTCCTGTTTGTTATATATCAGCGATATATAGTGGAGTCTTTGTGTAATTGCTGTAAATATGCACTGAACTATTTAGACGTTATCCTGTAGACTTGACATACTAAATATTGCCAAGTTAGACCCTCCCAGCTTTCTTACATACTCAATTTTAATTGGCTCTGTATCACAGGTTGAATGTCTTGTGAAGTTTTTGTTTCCAACTGTAGTGCCTTTCACATCCATCAATGCCATTTTTCCATTTGCTCACAGAATTTATCTAAATCTTTTGGAGAGCTGTGTTTCCTTTCTCTGGCTCATCTCACCAGAGTGTAATGTTTCAGCCACTTTGACCTTGTGCATTCAGCTTCCACATCCAACTTATTGATGTAAGTTAGAAAGTACTGTACTCTGCTTAGTATTCCAACATACCAATCCTTCACTGAAAATTCAGTCCTTGAACAAATAGTCATTGCATCTCCACCACCCCTTATTCAGTTTACCACCTAACCACAGAGAACACAGCAGTTCCAGCAGCATTTGCCAAGAGAAAGGTGAAATCGAGGACAGCAGATGCTGGAGAGTGGTGCTGGAAAACCACAGTAGGTCAGGCAGCATCTCAGGTGCAGGTAAATCAATGTTTCAGGCAAAAGCCCTTCATCAGGAATGAGTCCTTCATCAGCGATTCATTCCTGATGAAGGACGTTTGCCCGAAACGTTGATTTTTCTGCTCCTCCAATGCTGCCTGATCTGCTGTGCATTTCCAGCACCACACTCTCGATTCTGCCAAGAGAAAACAGAGTTAATGGTTTGAGTCCACAATGACTCTTCTTCAGAAATCAGTCTTACATGACTCAAAATATTAACTCTGTTTCTCTGTCCATGGATGCTGCCAGACCTCCTGAGCTTCTCCAGCATTTTTTGGCTTTGTTGCAGGTTTACAGCATTTGTAGTGTTTTGTTATCTTCTTATTCTTTTCCACATTTTACATTGCATTTTCATTGTTTTAACGGCATCAGGGTGGCACGGTGGCCTCAGTGGTTAACGCTGATGCCTCGCAGGGACCTGGATTTAATTCCAGCGTCAGGTAACTGTCTGTGGAATTTATACATTCTCCCTGTGTCTGCATGGCATTCCTTCGGGTGCTCTTGTTTTCTCCCACATCCAAAGGTGGGAAATGCAGGGCCTTGGGAAATGCAGGGTTAAAGGGACAGGCTAGGGAATGAGCCTGGGTCGGATACTCTTCAGAGGGTTTATGGGCTGAACGGCCTGTTTTCACACTGAAAGGACTCTGTGATACTTTATTTATGAAACACTCACCAAGTGACATGAGCAGGGGTAGTGTTCCCCTTGGGGTTCTGGGGGGTGGGGATAGTGACAGTGGGGTCTGTGGGGGGCGTGTCAGCAGAATGCAGGTGAGTGGCGCTGGTAGGGTCGGACGTGGTGGCAGACACGGCAGTAGGGGTGGGGGAAGTCACTGAGGGTGTGGCATCGGCGATGATGTGAGGGCCGGAAGTGGCTGTGGGAGTGGCCATGATGGGGGCAGAAGTGACATCATCAATCAGCGTGGGGGTGGTAGCTGCATCAGCCGCATGGCTAATGGTGTTTCCGAGGCCAGGGGAATCTTCTGGAATGTTCGAGGAGCGCTGGTTATGGAGGTGGGTAGATAAAAGTTTGTTGTACTTACAGTTTTTGATGTTTGAGATGGAATTGAAATACTGTTTGTTGAGAGTATGGATTCTCCTGACTTACCAAGATGGTCTGCTTTGTCCTGGATGGTGTCAAACCTCCTGAGTGTTTATTGGAGCTGCACTCAACCAGGCAAGTGACGAGTATTCTTGACTTGTGCCTTGTAGATAATGGACAGACATTGGGGAGTCAGAAGGTGTGAGCCTGCATTCAACACAGGCTGGGGATCAACAGGATGTTGTCTGTGATAGGAATTAATCCTTCCCTTTTCTCACTTTTTGTTCTTCAGCAAAAGACAACACAGGGATGTTTTTTTTAATCATCCCATATTTCTTGTGCAACAAAACAATCCTATTGAAATCAAATAAAATTACAATTTCTTGTTAAATAGTCCCTTTTAGTGGAAAGGTGCTGATCCTCCTCTCAATTGCAGTGCACAATGATAGTACTGAAAGCAGAAGCTCACCACTTGGAAGACCCTGATTGCAGATGTACTTGCCATCTCTCTAAAATAGCAGACATCAGTACACAAAAGAGAGCCATTCAGCCATTCATACCTTTATTGGTATAACATGGTTTACATGTGTGTACAGGTTCCCTCAGTTACAATTCTGTCTGTAACTTATATTAGGTAGATCAGGCTGTTGAGGCCCCGATACCACTTTTATGACAATTGCAAGTCATAATGTTTCAGGCAGTTAAAAATCACCCATGATACTTATGTATTAATACACTGTGTAATTATGTTAATTTTTAAAATGCAGAACCAGAAAGCAAAACAACTATCTGCTCGGAAAAAAGGATTGACCACTGTGTTGAGAGAGAGATCCTCAAAACCTCCTGATAAACCTTCCAGTAAACAGCAGATGCAGAAATCCAAGGTCTCTGAGGACCAACCACATCACTTTGAAAGCATAGTCCATCAGCATAAAAATGCATCTGAGTTGCTAGTAATTCAGAGAGATGACAGCCATGTCTTGTTGACTCCAAGCACTGACCGAACATTTACTTCATCATCTGTCAATCAAATTGGTCCTGCCTTTGTTCCGAATTCTCATCCAACAGTGAATCTGAATATCAACTTAAATACATTGTCATCTGGTGGCAATACGCAGACCACTGTTAAGTTGGTCCCGGCACATCATCCGATGAATCAAGATGCTTCCATTTGCAGAGATCACAATGTTTATAATACATCTCAAAATCCTGTTCCGTGTTTTCAGGAGCATCAGAAGAATCCTGAATCAAGGATCTCTCATTTTCCAAACCAGCTCAGCAGTAATGCATCCCATTTTTTAAAAACTTTGTATGTACCAGAAAATGCCCACCATCAACTTCTGTGTAACATGCAGTCCCCTTTCTATATGCAGTGTGGGAAAACTGAACATGGCCAGATGCTCAATCCTAACTATCATCAAGGTGTTTCTGCTAGAACACTAGCACCAGGTCTTTGCAGTTACTCTCATCTACAAAGGACAGATATTGCTGCTGGAAATTCTCAATCCTATTCCATGAATCAAGAAAAAATGACAAAAGAGGATCACAGTCAGTTTGAAAAAGAATATGGGAATTCAAGGTAATCAAGAAGCAATAACTGTATAGCAATGTCACAATCATTTTTCTCTGTGTTATTTACAATTAGTGAAAATTTGCTTAAAGGAAGGTCAATTATGGCAAGAGATCCTTATTAAAAAATACATTGCTTTTACCCAAAGGACACTTTGATTTACGATATAAAATTTACTCACTTTTTTCAATCACACATGATCCTTTAGTATCAAGGAAAAATGAGTAAAGTGTTACATTTTGGGTTGGGACACTGACACTGAGTCAAATAGGAGTCCTGACTCCATACTGTGTTGGAAACAGTCACTCAATGGTGATTTTATTTGAAGCAACCAATTAATGACAGAGGGTGGGCTTGCTTGCCATCCAATTAACTGGATGGCAGTAACCTTTTTAATTGCCTTTGGAACACGGGTATCATTACCAAGGTTAGCATTTTCTGCCAATCCCTTCGTGATACTGTAAAAGTTGTGGTCAACAACCTTCCTGAAGCACTGTGATCGAGATGCACAAGTTCACCCACAGTGTGATTATGGAGAGACTTCAAAATTTTTAATACAGTGACAGTGAGAGAATGGAAATAGAAGTCGAGATTTTCCATTGGTCAAACAGTTTTTTTTTGCAATTGTGGAAGAGAGTAATGCATAGGGATCCTACAGAATCCGCATTGTAACAGATTCTTAAGAAATTGAAGATTCCACTGGGCAATTTCCCTATGCCTGGAACTCTTCAAACGTTTCCACTTAAATTCGAAAATTCAGAGGATTCAAACAAAATGATGTAAACAGTTACTTAGGAGAAGCTAGACAATTAAATTTATGGAATGACTTCTGAGTCATTCAACTGACCCCATACAACACAAAGAACCGCATGTACATATCAGATCGCTTACACTCCTGAGCCAACAACCCCTCTTCCCACACTGTACTAACACCCCTTCCCCCGCAACTGGACCTGCTCCCTCCATTTCCCATTCCAGATGACATGACCCTCCCCTTGCCACCTTGCATCTGACACTTGACACCTTATATCTTATCATTTGACATTCTGCCTGCATGGTACCCTGTACCCAAGCCAATCTGGCACCCTAATCATGCTGCACACAAACATCACACTTATCTTTTGTACTTGTTCTTTGACAGCTGCTATCAAATTTGCCGATCAAACTTTCAAAATTCAGAGTATGGCAGTTGACTGTTTTAAAAAGGTGTGGTTTGCTTTACCCTGACACTTCTGCACCACAAGAGAACTGTCAGAATGGAAGTATGACTGTACATTTTTGAAGGACCCCTGATTAATTCCTTTTGTTAAAAAAGAACAGATGGGATGGCAATCTTTGTGTGATTATCATTCCCCAGAAAATCCAGCCTCAAGTTGCTGATCAGGCTAGCACGTAACTTGGAGAGGAACTTACAATTCCTAGTGTTCCAGTGTGTATGCTCCCTTTGTTCATCTAGTTAGTATCCTTCATGGATTTGGAACGAGCTGTTGAAGGAGCCTTGGATATTTTGTCATGGTGCTACAGTATAGTATACAGTGCTGTCATTGTGCACCTTCAGTGAAGAGAAAAAAGATTTAAGGTGGTGAATTAATTAAAATTCTGCCTTTTCCTTCATATCCTGCCTGAATATTCCTAGAATTCCAGGCTTCTCTTGGCTTATTGCTGCAACATTTCCCCCTAAAAGAAATATGCTATGCCCGCACACTTGCCAGTTCCATTTTGGACCACCTCCTCAACTATACTGTTGGAGGCTTGCCCAGTAGTAACTGATCCCAGTCTGCTTTGGCCAGATCCTGCCTTCCCCCATTACAAAAACCTTTTATCACAGGCCATCTTTTTTCTTTTCTATAACAAACTTAAAATATACTTTTGTGGTTACTATCACTAAAATGATCTCACACTACCACCATGAGCACCTGTCCAGCTTCATTGCCCAGAATTAGGTCCAGCAATGCACTGTCACTTGTTGGACGTACTACATGCTGATACAAAAAGCTGTCCTGTATACATTTCAAGAAATCTGTGCCCTCTAAACTGTTTATGCTATGACTATCTCAGTTAATTTTGGGTGAGTTGAAATCCCCTCATATAATCCTATTATTGTTTTAACACACCTCAGTGAGTTGTCAATATATCTGCTTGTCTGTTGTCTGCAGCCTGTTTCGCAGTCTATAGTAGACTCCTAACAGTGTGACTGCCCCCTTTTTATTCCTAAACTCTGCTTACAAAGCCTCAGCTGAAGACTCTCCCAGAATACAGTCCCTCCTTACTGCAGTAACAGGCTTCTTAATTAACAATGTGACACCACCTCTTTTACACCCCTGTCCTAGCTGAAGATGCATACCCTGGGAATGTTGAATTGCCAGTCCTGCCCCTCCTTCAAACATGTCTCTTGTGATGATACCAACAATACAATTCCACGTGTGAATTCATGCTCTTACCTATAATCCTTGCATTCAAGTGAAGGTCGTCCACCCTCCAGCGAGGTATGGCTCCAAAAAGTAGAAAGTTTCATTTAGTTTTTCTAGGACACCTTGATGCCACATTTCGAGTTAAGTGACCTCAGAAGAACCTAAAATGAACATTGGTGAGTGAATGCTATCTGATAGCATTGTTGGTGACACTTGCCATCACTTTGCTAATGATTGGGAGCAAGCTAATGCATTAGTACTTGGCTGAATTGGATGTGTTCTGCTTTTTGTGGAAAGCATGTAGCTGAAGAAATTTGCAAATTATTCTAGAAATGCCTGTGTTGAAGCTGTCATCCATCGATTTTGACAATCAGCACCACTAGCTGAACAGTTGGTCAAAGGACACAGTTAATTCTGGAGCACAAATCTTCAGAACAAAGTATCACACCCTTTTCTCCAGGCTTATCCAGCGGTATCTCATGCTTTTTGAAAACTGCAGAACCTGAAGATTGCATTAGATTTTATTTGTTCTTTCCTCCCTACCCCTGCTCCTAGCACATTAGCAAAGAGGTAATGGGAATATTTCATGTGCAACATAAGAGCCAGCTGTTGTTATTTTCAAATATGTCGAATTACATTAGATATCACTGAGGGGACTTTGAGACATTTATGACACTTAATGGATGGATGATCAGCAGCAAGGTGTTAATGAAGATGGCAGGGCTTGGATCGTTCCACTAACAACTACTGAACTATTAGCACTGAGACAAATTTCTCATTCCTAAAGGCAGCACCATCACTGGTTCATTGTTATTGGTTATTTATATTTATGACGAGAGAGAAGTCCTGAAAGAAATAAGTAAACCTTTTACACTTTAGTTGACATCTTATTTGACAATGATTATTTGAGGTTTTAATATATCACTGTTTATTGAATGGTTGTTTGGTTTCTGAAAAATTATCTCAATTCTTGCTAGATAAGATACTGCTATTGCGTTGCACTGTTCTTGTTCTCTGTATAAAAATTTTTTTTTGTCATTTAATTTCCATTTTTTAAAAAGTACTTCATTGTATAAGTTAACTAAGTCATGTTTACTCAAACTGCGTTCTCTCATTTTCACTAATACTTAATAGTATTTTCCAAATGTTATGTATAATTGTAACAAAAATATTTGAAGAAGCTAACATAAAACAATTATGCAATCACTACTGCAGCTACATCTGTTTTACTACAAGCAATTACGACTATTTAAAACAAGTTGTTGGCAATCAGTTTTTAACTGGCAGATGATTACTGTTCAGCAGTAGATTTGAAAAGCATGTTGATATATCCAAACATTATAAGAGTCATTTACTGATAGGCCAGCTAGTGGTGCTAATTGAACAACTAATTCTTGTCTTTCAAACTCATTGTAAAATCTGTATGATATTGGATTCATGCAGCATTTCTCCAAATTAATATGGGAGATTGTTATTTGCAAGTTATCCGTAAAAATGTTAGACCCTTTGATGTAACAATCGTTTGTCCCTTTAGCTAAAAGGGATTGGGGAATTGATATTTTTTCAAGATCAAGTTTGATGGGTTTTTTTAATTATAGAATTGGCCAACTTTGCGGTTGTCTAATCAATTTATGTTATCTGGTTTTATCCTCTATGATTAAGAGCTGTTTTTCTTTTGCAGGCTATCTTTGTAGTGATGATGTTCCTGAAAGTTACTAATGACTTACTTGGAGAAATCCACTTGCTACACGCAAAATAGTCTCACAGGAGACCATGACTAGGGTTGAAGTGCAGTATATTAAACACTGTTCTAGTATTTATAGACCAAAACAACTTAAAACATTTTTTATTAATTTGACAATTATAGCAAAGTCAAATTTTTGACATGTACAAAAACCACATTTTGTTGATTATTGTGGCCAAAATGGCTCCCATGGGTAGATCACCATTCCTAAAGATGACTATTAAAAAGGTTAGCAAGTTCTGATGTCTAACTAGGCAAAACTAGGCAAAATGCAAGAAAAGAATTCAATAGATGTCAAAAAAACAACCTCAAGAACTGCTG
Organism: Chiloscyllium plagiosum; assembly: GCF_004010195.1. Classification (NCBI taxonomy): domain Eukaryota; kingdom Metazoa; phylum Chordata; class Chondrichthyes; order Orectolobiformes; family Hemiscylliidae; genus Chiloscyllium; species Chiloscyllium plagiosum. Next base: position 23,320,594 of record NC_057744.1, read on the forward strand.
GAAATCAGGAACAAAAACAAAATTTGCTGGAAAAATTCAGCCTGTGTGGCAGTATCTGTGGTGGTAGAGTTAATGTTTTTGGTTAAGTAAGAAAGTAAGGGTCACTGGACATGAAATGTCAATTCTGCTTTCTCTCCACCAATGGTGTCAGACTTGCAAAGTTTTTTCAGCAATTTTTGTTTTTGCGTTTCTTTTTCCATTTTTGATATTGGTTGGTATAATGTTTTACATAACACTGACAATCAAAACCAAATTTAACAATAAATGCTAATTCTCCTCCAATTTGAGACTGACAAAACCTTGTGAACCAAATATATGCACGTTGATAATTTGAGAATGCTGTTCGACACTAATTAGCATATAGTCGGTTCTGCTTTAATGTGTTTTTCTTCAAAGCAAATTGGCTTTAACGTGATTAAATAGTTTAGACTGTTATTTGTAGAATGCAAACTTTCCTTACCTGTATTGGTGATTCCAGCCCCATTAGTTTAAATGGCATGGCTATTGCACGATTTTCTCATAACATAAGATCGCGTGAGAATAGAACTATCGCATTATTTCAGAATCAACTGTAACTGGTTCCAGCCTTTGTGCTTCTGTTGCAGCCAGAAAAAAAAATCTGTCTCAGACTCAGATTTGTTCAGTATGATTGTGAAACGACGAAAATTCAACCTTATTTATACGGACTATTTTGTGACATATTTTATTTGAAAATATAGACCGGAAAAATTGAAGTTGAACTGCCTTATTGCAGAGAATGAACCAGTTACTGGGCCATTTTTTCTGAGGACTGTGAGATTATACAAACCATGTCCCTTTTTTAGAGCAGTTCAGTGCTGTGTTCTGAAACCTAAAGGTACTGGCATCTATTTTAACAGCTGCTGTCAAATGAACAGTACATCAGGTAAGTGTGATGTTAGGACTCTAGGAGGTTAAGGTGACAGGTAAGTAGGATGCTCATTGACTAGGGTGCCAGCTAAGTTGGATGCAGGCTGGCTAGAGTGTCAAGTGAATAGGAGGTCAGCTTGGAAGGGGTGCCAGTAATAGGCTGCCAGCTGTGGTGAGGCTAGGGTGTCAGGTTGGTCAGATGCAGTGGGAAGGGAAAGAGACAAAAAAAACCTGCAAATGATGGAATCCAAGGTAGACAGTCAGGAGGCTGGAAGAACACAGCAAGCCAAGCAGCATCAAGAGTGGAGAAGTCGACGATTAGGGTGTACCTCTTCTTCAGGAAAAGTATACAGCACCAAGTGATTAGGGTTCCAGGGTGTAAGTGCCAAAGAAGCCACTTAAGAGTTTAAGGAGGGCAGGAAGAGTGGGAGTTGATTTGGGATGGGGTGGGGTTGGAGTCTGGCTGCGACCAAGGGGAAGATCCTGTCGGGATGAAGAAGGGTACAGTCTAGTGGGGAATGGGTCATTGGGTCTGGTGACACGGGTCATGTCCAGTAGCAACAGGATGGGGGGATGTAGGGATTGGGTTCAGCGGTGGTAGGTGGGTTCAGAGATTGGGTTATGTTCAACAGTTGTTTTGGCAGGAACAGGGCTAGTGGTGCTGCAGTTGGGGAGGCATCAGTTGTCATGTCTGGCAATGGCACAGGATATTAGGTTGATGAGCAGGGAATGTTAGTTCTCCAGGGTTAGGCCTCCAAAGATGTGTCAGCTCCTTGGAGGAAGGGGTGTTGGGTCAGAGTCTGTAAGGTGTTAGTGTTCTATGGGAAGTGTAGTTTGGAATATGTGAGGTAAGAATGATGTCAGTTTAATAGTTACTCAGGAATTAGACATGATTTGGAATTAGACTGTATATTTTAGTGTCTGTTCCTGAGTAACTATTTTACTTAATTTCATCAAAGCTATCTGAAGTCTCAAGTTTTTAATGGAGAATTTTGGAGGGTTCCAGGTATAAAGGAATTCCCCAGATGAAAATTCAATTTCCCTGGCAATTCATTTGGAGTGTGCTACAATTGGGATTCTGCAGGGCTTCCAAGCACAACTCCTACCTACGCTGGAATAAAACTGCCTGGCCAGTGGAAATCTGCCTCATTGTATTGATAACTCAAATATGCTTGTTGGATTGACAAAGACCTGTATGTTTTTAACAAGCTGAATTTCAGTAATTATTGTGAGACACAATGGTATCAGGTGAAAGATAAAAGTAGTTGCTCATCAGTGGATTTGCATTGGTTTGTGTATCTGCACAAACCTATCCTTAGGTCTGTGCAGACCTAAGGAGCAATTGGGGCACAGGTCTCCAAATAGCTCCTAAGCAAACCAGATCATTCTGTCTTTCTCTAACTTTAAATGAAAAAAAAACACACTCGAAGATTTTAAAAATGAGGTAAACATCTACTTCAAGCCAAGACCTAAGTCCAACTTCTCCACTATCAAATTGACAATTGCAACAGTCAACAATATATAATTGTAAAAATATTTTTTTAAAACTGTGAGAAAAGTCATTGTTTCCCTTTTTTGAGTGGACTCTGATCCACAGACTTTGTGCCTTATTTTATCTCAGCTATTTCTAAAAGGACTGCTTCTCCCATCTGAGTGCCCATTCTACGTGTGAATGATTAGATTTAAAGAAAGTATTGCTTAACTTCACATTAGTTATTAATAATCCATTTTTGCCACTTGTCAGAGGATAAGCTTGTTACAATAAAATTTTGATTTTCTTGTTCATTAATGAAACCTGGTGTGAATTTCTTTTATCTTAGATGGAAGTCACAGTCAAGCATTAACCATCTGAGAGATTAAATTGGTCGTATTTCACTTTGATGACAACTCATGCAATAGTGGGGTTTGACTTCTAGTGCACTGATCCCACTAGGGTTGTAAGAACATGTTCGTTGTTTTTCAGTAGCTAAAAGCTAAGTGCTAGAACCATTTCCCTGACCTATTGTAAATGATTATTCCGTATTTCTGCCTTTTAAAATATGTTACAGGCAATAGTTAATTCAATAAAAATTATTTAATCACCTTTCCTGTTTGTTTTTTTTATCTAGGTTTCCACCGCTTTCCTTTCTACCCCCTTATCATTTTGTTCAGTCTCCGAGCACACGCCTCATTCAGCAAATGGAGCATATTTATGAGGGCACACCACGTCCGCTTCACACACACCCTGGTGCTTCTCACCTGGTGCTGCCACCTATTGGCCTCATGGGAGACAGCGACTCTGAACTAGAGCAAACTCGGCCAAATGAGAAGAAAGCAGTGACACTATCACGCTGTAATTCAGATGGCTACCTGGCACAAATGGAGAAGATTAATAAGCTGAAAGAAAATAATAAATACAAGGTACACACACAGCCAAAATGGCTGACAGTTTCTGAAACTTTACATGATAGTTATAAAAACAGCATCTTAATAAGACATTTTGTGTTACGTGTGGTAAAATGGTATTTACATCCTTTGTGGAATTTTTGTCATTTGATGATCCTGCACAAAGACGTTTCATGCGTTTCAAACTGATATTAATTTACAAGGCTTACATGATGTCATGTGCAAATCTTCTGTCTCAGTTCTCAATGGTTAGCACTGTTGCCTCACAGTACCTGGGACCCGGGTTTGATTTCCGCCTCAGGCAACTGTCTGTGTGGAGTTTGCATATTCTCCCCATGTCTGCGTGGGTTTGCTCCGGTTTCCTCCCCCAATCTAACGATGTGCAGGTCAGGTGAATTGGCTGTGCTAAATTGCCCATAATGTTAGGTACATTAGTCAGGGGTAAATTTAGGGTAGGGAAATGGGTCAAGGTGGGTAACTCTTTGGAGGATCGGTGTGGATTTGTTGGGCAAAATGGCCTGTTTCCACACTGTAGGGGATCTAATCTAATCTTAACTTTATTTAAGTATTTTGGGTAGAGTCTCTGTGCACACAAATATAATTAAGAACTTGGTTAGTATTTCCACATTTTTTGATTTAAGGTTTCCAGTATCCATGGTTTCTGTTTATATAAATAATAGAAATTTTTGGGAACTGAGCCTTTGCATAGAATCGGGGCTTTATAATAACGAATGGAAAGAGTTTCAGCAAATCAGTATAAGAAAATTAATACAACTTTTTTTAACCAGCATGATGACTAATTTGCTTAATTTCCATTTTTTAAATTGATTTAGTATTTATGTTTTGTTTTTATCTTATTAATATGACTGACCAGTTTCTTCAGAATATTTTCTAAAGTACTGATGAACGTTCATGTCTCACCATCATCAAGAACAAATTGTTTGATAACTTAATGCATTTTTTTTGTGGAACCTTGCTAGAACAAATTGGCTGCCTTATTTCTGTTTTCTGACAGTGACTGTATTTCATTGACAGTAAAATGCTTTGGGATGTCTTGAATTTGTGAGAAGTGCTTTATAGATGTATGTCAGTTTTTTTTATTTTTAGTTCCTTAGAAGCGCACATGATGGGCTGGACTTTTTGAGATCATTGAGGTTTCCACCCACCAGTTGCAGAACTGAAGGGAAACTACAATTACGTCCATGGTATAAGCCTGAATAAATAATGACCAGCATTAAGTTTTGCATGTGATTTAGGAACCTGGGGCAAAATTCCATCTCACTCTGGAGCTGTCAGTGAATCTGAAGCCTGCAGCTCGTGATTGGTTGCAGTGCGACCAAATGCAAAGGACAGTCATGCTACTAAAACGACACCATGGAACTTCATTGAATCACAGGGCTTGAGAGTAATTGAGGGTGAGCTGGGGGGCCGTGGGATTGGATAACAGGAGTGAGAGCGTAGAAGGATTGGAGGCAAAGATGATGGGGGTGAGTGGGCTTTCTGTGACTCCTTTGATTCCCAATACCCGGTTCTTCATTTGTGAACAGAGCGCCTAGTAATGAGAGACCCTCTCAGTAGCCTGCTGACAAATGTGATGGTGTTTGCAATGCAGCCTCAAAAGGCACAGGAGAGCTCTGTGACTGCCATTCATTCCCTGAATTCTCTAAATTCTGGTAGGCTCAGAGATAATTGGTGTCAAGTGGCTTGTTAATGAGTCGGATGGATTTCCTGATACAATTGAGTTGTGGGCATTGGCCCCTTCCTGCTTCTGATTTAATCGTAAAAACATTTCCTGCTGCTCGCAGAGTGATACGTGGCTCCTCCTGGGACCTTTTTGTGCCCAGTTGCCATGTTTAAGTCATCTAAATAATGCCTGTGTAGATTCCATTCCTCCGACACCACACTGCACCTCATTCCCTTTGCCATGTCCTTACCAACCACTCCTACTGTAGTTCCATGTATTGCAAGATTTTCCCTCATTGTTTTCAGAAGATTTCTAGAGATTGCTCACTTTGACCTGCTTTTGACTTCATCACTATATATCAAAGTTAATCTCTGGGACACTGTAATTTACTGGAAGTTGCAAAGACTTGGATAGATTTTGGCCATAACTGTTAATCAAAGTTGGTGCGAAGATTTGTAGCTCGGGTGCTCGTTGTTGTGGTTCTGTTCGCCGAGCTGGAAGTTTTTGTTGCAAACGTTTCATCCCCTGGCTAGGCGACATCATCAGTGCTTGGGAGTCTCCTGCGAAGCGCTTCTTTGATGTTTCCTCCGGTATTTATAGTGGTCTGTCCTGCCGCTTCCGGTTGTCAGTTTCAGCTGTCCGCTGTAGTGGTTGCTGGAAATGTGTTGCTGGAAAAGCGCAGCAGGTCAGGCAGCATCCAGGGAACAGGAGAATCGACGTTTTGGGCATAAGCCCTTCTTCAGGCTTATGCCCGAAACGTCGATTCAAACGTCGATTCTCCTGTTCCCTGGATGCTGCCTGACCTGC